>NC_090810.1:2764750-3066666 GCF_036512215.1 Solanum lycopersicum | reverse complement strand
GTCTGATAGGGAATATATAAAAAAGAAACCTAAAGTGGAGTCTGATATGGAGTATGTAAAAAAGAAAGACAAAGTGGAGTTTGACATGGAGCATGTAAAAAAGAAAGTTAAACTAGAGTCTGATAGGGAGTATGTAAAAACGAAAGATAAAGTAGAGTATGTAAATTATAGTAAGCAATCCAGTAAAGAAGACAAAAAGGTACAATTTGAATCAGACGAGGAAGATGATGATCATCCCAATTCCAAGAAATCAGGCACCAGTGGATATGCCAGCAAAAAAACCTCTCCTGTGTTTGTTTATACTTATAAGGTAAGTTCGTGTTCTTTTAGGGTATTATCATTTGGAGAGCTACATACACTTCATGTTTCTACTTTTTTTCTGCCTGCACCACACACATTGAAACTTGAAAGCAAGGCACACTACAGAAATTACTTTTAAGTACTCCCTCCGTTCAATTTGTTTGTTTTACTTTCCTTTTAAGTCCGTCTGAAAAAAAAGAAGGAATTTTAGTGACTCTTTAATTCTAACTTTCCATATGACATGTTTTAGATTACAAGATCAAATAACGTTTTGGTACATTCTACATATCTTTAGTTTGAGACCACAAGATTCAAATGGCTTCTTACTTGAACTCCTTTCCAAGTCTTAACGAACAGATTAATTGAAACAGAAGGGTTATATGTTTTAATAACTTGGATATGTTTTATCACTCAACGAAAAGAAACTTGAGAATCGTTTATTATGCAAAACGATTGGAATTCCCATGAAATTATGTTTGGGTTTTTTTGGACTCATGGATACACAACCTGTCTCGTACTAATCTGTGTATACTTAGTCTTGACAGATGTGTAAATTCAAGCCTAACCTCTTTCTGGCTTATTGTAGATTCAAGAAGCTGATCTATTGCAAGTTGCAACTGTTATGGGGCTAGAGGAAGAAATTGAAGTAACAGATGATATTGGTATTGCAGATGCTATTTTAGCATCTAGTGCTGAAATGAAGCAGAATCCTTGGATTCGTAGCGTTGCCAAATTTCATCAAGTGCCTGTCTTTGTTGTAAAGGTATCTTAAAATGCCCTTTACTTACATATTTGTTTGTTTCAGGTCAATCACCTGGCCTTCTAGATTGTTGTGAATCTAGAGACCTCCATCTTTATCTCCTTGGCTAGGGAAAGACGCTCAAGATTATTCCTTTTTCTTACTCGAGATAAGCTGCAGTTTTTAAATTACCATTTCGTTGCTTATTATGCAGTCAAATACCATGGCACAGATGGTGAAGGCTATCCGTATGATTCTTGGAATGGATTCTATTCACTCAAAACAACCATTGAAAGATTCATCAGATATTGAAATTCAAGATGATGCACCGAAAAGGAGACCTACATTGGAGGAGATCGATGCCTTAGAGGTTTGCCTCTATAACTCCCAGGATATATGTTTGATATTAAATCAGTAGCATTTCTAAGGGAGATTATCCCGTTTAAGTTTTATTTATCTCTGACTTTTATAAGAGGGTAATAGTAATACAATAAGTGGATGATCATCATAACAAAATTTTTATTTGATCAAAATATGCATATGATGATAACAACCGAAGAAGTTGGCTCCTCACATTAGAAACTCAATTGATGGAATATACATTTCTTTGTCTCGTGATAGGAGGTCCGCCTTGCAATTGAGTACATCGTCATACCTGGTGGTGAGGCTGTTGAGCTTCTCCCAAGGCGCTCTGAGATAGTTGCCCAACAACTCAAGTTGGTTGAGAGTTATCAGTTGGCTGCAGAAAATTCAGGTACCGAATCAAACCCGAGACTGCAAATCCTTCCACAGAAACTATACAGGAAGACTTCTGTAAAGACCTTGAGATCCAGTTCAAGTCGGAACAGCACAGGTTCCGACTCATGGATTGGTAAGAACGGAGGCACTGGTGTTGCTCGACTCCCTTTCTTGCCTGAATAATTCAGATAAGTTCCTTTACCGCTGCTTTAACCTTCGTTGAACATGTTGAAGGCAATGTACAGTGATGTATATCTGTATCTAAACCCCTGTAGATTCCATTGTTTGGTACAATTCTTTTCGTCGCAGTGTTGTCTACTCATGTATTCCTTGCTAAAGGCATTTTCAATACTATGTACAGTGATGTAAATCCTTCAAAGGAATGAAATTTAGTAGCACTCATTCCATAGAAATAAAACAACATTTGAAGCTAAAAATATGAGTCCCCTTCTTGTATGTGTTCTTGAGCCTGCTCATGAGCTGAGAATTTTTCATGATCATATATATTATCATAAGTGGGAAGATTCAAAGTGAATGTAGAAGAACAAGACCAATTAGGATTTATAGAATTTTAAAGGGAAAATTGTATATAATAGTAAACTAATAACCTAAAATAAATGGAGTAGCTAGGGTTTGATTTAATTGTGCTCCATAGCAAACGTTTGCAAAAAATTGCCATGCAACTCTCTCCCAAATATCTCGCTCGCCACTCTCCTCTAATCTCTCACTCGCTGCCTCACTTTTTATACAAACACAAGTGTCTAAAAATTGTTTCTAATTATATAAAACAGAGAAAATTGTATAAATACATATATTTTTGTTTCCCTCTCTCCCCTTTTTCAGATCTCGCTCCCCACTCTCCAAATCTCGCTCGCCACCCTCGCCTTTCTCACTTATACAAACAGAAGCGAAATGCATGAATTGCGTTTCTGTTTGTATAAAGCGTGAGAAAATTGTATATACACATGCAAGTACATATATTTTCGTCCTATAGACTTATAATTATACAATAAAAATACTCCCCTGCCCAGTTTCTTTTGCCTTTCTCTCTTTCTCATTTTATACAATTTTCAAATTGTATCTAATTTCTCTCTTTCTCGTTTTATACAATTCGATTCAATTGTATATTCCTTGTCAAGTCTCTTTTGTCTTACTCTCTTTCTCATTTTATACAAATTCAAATTGTATATAATTGTTCTATACATTTATAATAATACAATTCGTTTTATACACTTCGTTTTTATACAGTTCTCTGCCCAAGTGTCTTTCTATTTCTTGTTTTATGCACTTCGTTTTATACAATTTGCTTCAACTGTATATGTATAGCGAATTATACAGTTTTTATGTTTGCTATGGACTGCAATTATGCAAACTTTGCTATAACATACAAATATGAATTTTTTATTTGCTATATGTGAAAGTTGCCCAATTTTAAATAAGTACATGAATCAAGGTTTTTCTATTTTTCTAATTAATTAAATAATAATATTTAATTATTTTTTGACTGATGAGTTATTTATTAAAAAAGGAATGTGTTAGAACAAGAGTCAATTATAATTTCTAAAATTTTGAATAAGTACGTGAATCAAGCCTTCCCTCTTTTAATCTTAAATTAGAGAATATGAAAAGTTGTAGCTAAATCAATATATATTACTACCAAATATAAATTATCATCTTTGTTACACTTAAATTCTTTAGTTATTTTCTTCTACTACCAAATATAAATTTATCATTTTTGTTACATTTAATCGCATTCTACTTAATGAGAAGGAGAGTTTCATCTTCTACAAACTAAATGTTTTATAATTAATGTTAAAACATTTTATCTTATGTATAATTATTAATCTAATTTCAATATCTTTACTCTATTTTATAAGACGAGAAAATTTTTAAAGAAGTTGATTATAAAATAGTGCCTCAATGTTTATTTTTGCTACTTTATTTTGTCTTTTAAAACAAATATAGAATTTATATATCGAAATTATAATAAGGAGATGACTAAGTACAAAAAAGTTTTTTTTTATGAGTTAACTATACACTATAAGCATTTAGCATTTTACTTTTCATATTTTTGTTATAACTCAAACATAATTTCAAAAAAAATTATGTGACTTTTAATAATTCATATTTATTGTTATAGAGTACGCGTGTAACACACGTGCCTAAAGTAGGATTAAATAATAAAACATGTATCATATTACAAGTGGAAAGACATAAATAAAAAGTTACATTATAATCAATCATAATATCATACTTCTACATTTTTTCACCATTTTTATAAATATTTATCGTCTTAATGACTTAATAAAATGTCTACACCATATATGTTAGAAATAAATTCCACTGACAATATCTCTTAGGGAAAAGACCAAATAACCACGTGATACCATATATACTACCAATTCAATTGGTTTACATTTAAACGCAATTAGGAGTTTTTTTTTTTATATTATCTTTTTCGGGTAGACAAACGTGTAAATTATTATAGGTAGATAAATATATCTCAAATCTAATATGAAAATTGTGTGAAATGTTCTAAAATTTTTTTTAAAGAAATATTGTATTCTTTTACATCATAGAGAAACATGTATGCATGTTTAACATAAAGTAACTATTATATAAATAGTATCAAAACTATTTATTGTAAATTTTAACTTCACAATATTAAATCCATTTTGCATGTAAGTGTAAGGAGATTAAAATATAAGATTAATATTCATTATGCTTAGAAATTTATTTTCTTCGATATACTTTAATATTTACTTTTATCATTTAACATATCAATTGAAATTGTATATAAGATTTAAATTCCAATTAATAAAAATATATATACACGTAATCAAAACTAGTTATACAAAAGAGACTGTAACTCGAAACCTCAACAAATATGGAACTTTATTCTTGTTTATTAGCATCAATGATCAAAGCTACCAAGCTTAATGGAGAGTACCAATCCAACTCATTTTATGGAATTCTTTGATAAATTTTCATGCAATTAATAAGAGTTAATAGTTCTTCTCATTATATAATTTTAGACTCTTTTCATTAAATTAAGTCACTTATTTTTATTTTTTTTTATTTAATAGTTGGTTGAACAGACGATAGTAAAAATATCATTATATCCACTGAGTTATTATAATCTTTGACTCATTTAATTCACTGAATTATGTAACGTTTTTTTTACTCCTTTATATATTTCAAATCATGGCAAGACAATTTACAACTCTTAAAATTAGTCAAGAATAATTAATCAAGTATATTATATTTTATAAAATGGCAAAAATTTCAGTCTATTATTGTTGTGTCCTCCTTGTTATTGTGTATCTGTCTGGTTTGTGCATTAAGGCTCTCCTATTTTATTTTAAAATTACTTGATCCTAAATGTAATTTAGATCTTAAACCATTAAACGTACTTATTTATATTTATATTTTATATATTTGGTCTGAAGAGGTCTTACTCATCAAGATAATATAGTTAAGAAGTATTTTTACGATCATAATTATCAATCATCACAATTAATCATTTATGTCATTATTGCCATCATTGTCAATCACTGTCATGGTCGCCAATCACCTTTGTCCATCATAATCATATATCACCGACAACCACTATTGTCAGTCACTATCATATCTATCACCTCCATCATTATAATTATATCCACCGTCATTACTACTGTTATTACATTTGCCATCACTATCAACCATTAACACAAAATTACGAAAATAATACTACCAATCACTTTCACCGTCACAACTAACACCACTGACATCTACCGCCAATAGTATCATCATCAACTAATAACATCAACCAATTCCGTCATTACAATCACCACCATCATCACACCAGTCACTACAACACCAATCACATTCATCGTTACTGATTATATACCATCATCAACCATCGCCGCCTCCACCACAACAAACTATTTCCACTATAATTAGCGAACATAAATTTATTTACTTACTTAAATTAGACTAATTTTAGTACTAATAATTTTTTTTTAATTATTATTATTGTAGTCCTCAACCCCAAAATGGCCCAAAATCACCAAGTCATGGCCAAGGAATGCAGTGCCCAACTTGACAGTGTAATATGTGTGAAGAATGATGATTGTGGACCTCCCTGCCTAGAAGCATATAAAGATCAATTATATTTTGTAGCTTGTTTGCAGAAGACACCTGATCTTCGTTATATTTGTGTTTGCTCATATTATTGTTAAAACGTGTAATGCTTTATGCATCGACAAATTGTTCGTTCTTCATTTGAAATAACAATGATAAATGTCTTTCTTTAGATTTTATCTAAACATAACAAGATTTATCATTCCAAAAAGGGATATGTATATCAATAGTCAGATAAATTTACTGTTTATTTTTTTAAATTGATATATATGAATCAATCGAGGTAAGTTGTTGGTCCAAAATACATGATCACGACTACAACACCAAACATATCCTATAAGTGGAAACTAGGAAAAATAGAGTATACAAAAATCTTAACTATATCTCGTGAAAATAAAGAGATTATTTTGAAAGATCCTTCGCTCGAATAACGCATAACAAAACATTAAAAAAAACAAATTGATTATAAGAAAATAATATTTTTATATTCACTAGCTATTTGTTATACACATGTATAACAACATTTGATATTTAAAATTTTATTTGACTATAATAGAAATAGAATACAACTATAAAGGATAGTCATTATAAAATAGTTTGACCATATATAAACAGGCTAAAGAGAGGGTATATAATTTAATTTTAAAAATAAGTTAAAATTGACTATTAAAAAACGTAATATAACGACTAGAATGAAACAAAAACTTAGTTTGTTTGACCAAAAATTATTTCTCCATTCACTGAATTAATATAATCTTTGACTATTTAAGTCACTGGATTACATAACATTTTTTTTCTCCTTTATATATTGCAAATCATGGAAAAACAATTTACAAGCATATTAATATTCAAATTCGAAGTATTTATAAATGGCAAAAATTTCAGCCTACTATTCATGTCTCCTAATTATCATTCTGTATGTTTCTGCATTTAAACTCTCCTATTTTATTTTTTAAAGTTATTATTTTTCATAAGTTATACTTTATATATTTATTTTATTATTCATTTGATTCTCATCCGAACGCAAGTACTATGTATTTGTTCAACCGATGTAAAAATAGCCATTACTATAAATTTAATTATATTTTATGGCTATAATTTGCTAATTACGATTCTTAGTTAGAGGAAGGAGAAAGGTGAGCGAGATTGAGAGAAGCGAGAGAAGACCGAGAGAGAAAAAAGGTGAATTTAATATGTATATCTGTCAAATAATTTTATATATACAACCGATATACATATATGTATTTGTATACCTAGTGATCGAGATTGGGAGAGGATGAGCTGAGATATAAGCGCGAGAGGACAGGGAGTGGATGTGTGTATATATATATATATATATATATATATATATATATGTATTATTTGTATTTCTATATGATAAAAGAGGAGAGAAACGAGAGAGAGAGGAAGAGAGGAAAGAGGCGGTGTAATTATAGTTTAATGATAATAAATGACAATTAGAGTTATATTAGCTAATTAACTAGTATATATTTATTTATCTGCGTAACTTCTCAAAAAAGAAAAACTACAAATTATTTGTTTTCTTGAATTTGATTTCTTCATTAGTTTTTTTTTAATAATAATAATAATATATATATTTTTTATTGTTGTAGTTGTTGACCCAACAATGGCTGAACGTAGGGTATGCCGTAACGATTATCACATGGTAAAATGTACTTTGAAAGAAGAATGCAGCTATATTTGCCTCAGAAAATATAAAAGAAATTTAGTTTATTCAGATTGTATCATTAAGAAAACTGTTCGTCTTGGTCATTGTGTTTGTTGGTACTATTGTTAAATAAATCGGAATATTTTCTGTATCGAGAGATAAAATTTAATCGAAAGATATGTCATTTTTCTTGATCGATCGAATTATAAGTAATGGTTGATTCAAGATTTTATGAAGGGCTTTTAAAAAGTGTAGTGCCTATGATATGAATTCTTTTTATTATTCTGTCAACCTTTAATTTTGTGTTTTGGGATTAAAAAAATAAAAATATATGTATTGTAATTTATTGTTAAAATGTGTAATATTTTATGCATCGACAAATTACTCGTTCTTCGTTTCTATTGAAGTGACAATAATAATGTTTCTCTTTAGATTTTATTTAAATATAACAAGATTTATCATTTTAAAAAAAGATGTTTATATAAATGATTAATGAATTAAATTGATTATTGAAAAAACGTAATATAATAACTAAAAAAGAAATAAAAGAATTTGTTTGTTGACCAATCAATAGCTGAATAACTTACAAGTGTAAATTTTTTATAAAAATGAAAGTTATTACGATTATATTCACTGAATTAACATAATCTTTTGACTCATTTAATTCACTTGGATTATATGACATTTTTTTTCTCCTTTATATATTGCATATCATGGCAGAACAATTCACAATATTCTCTCAAAAATACAAGCATAATTATTCAAAGTATATAAAAATGGCAAAAAATTAAGTCTTTTATTCATGTCTCATCCTAATTATCATTCTTAAAACTTTCCTATTTTATTTCTCATTATTTTTTTATTTCTAGTTATAATTTGGTAATTACGTTTCTTAGCTACATGTTAGAGGGAGGTCAGCGAGATTGAGAGAGGGCAGAGAGTGGAGAGAGCTAGAGGTGAATTTAATATGTATATCTGTCGAATAATTGTATATATGCAACTGATATACATATATATTTATATATATAGCGAACAAGAATAAAAGAGGAGGAGAGAGGGAAACGATAGAGGCTAATTTTATTCGTATATCTGTCATATAATTGTGTATATATCTGTATAATTTGTATCTATATGTATAAAAGAGGAGAGAGGCGACATAATTATAACTAAAATTAAGCTGTGAATGATAATTTATATAAACTATAGCTAGTGTTTGCTAGTTAACTACTAGTATATGTTTACTTATCCGCGTATTTTTTTAAAAAAAATTACAAATTTATTTTTATTTTCTTAAATTTGATTTCTTATTTTTTAATATTTATATATATTTTTTCTAATTTTTGTAGTTATTGGCCCAACAAAGGCTCAACGTAAGGAATGTAGTAAGGATTTTGACAATGTAACATGTGCTGTTAATGAAGATTGCACCCCTCTTTGCCAATCAACATATATATATATATATATATATATATATCAAAACCTGGATTTGGTTTTGCGGATTTTTAGAAAACAGTCTCGCTACTTCTACGGATAGTGATAAGGTTTGCATACATTTTATCCTCCTCACACCTAACTTGTAAAATTTTACTGGTATGTTGTTGTTATATTAGAATTTACCAAAATGTATGTTAATCTTGTTGTTACAAACATATAATGTGGAAAATTAAAATTAAAAAATTGCTAATTCTTTTTTAAATAGATTAAAAAGAAAAAAATAACAAACAAATTGAAAACGAAGAAGTATTATCTTTTTCTTCAATCAAGAATGCTTCCAAAAAACCATTTTAGTACATGACTTTTTTATTGATAAGTAATTTTTAATTTTCTTAATTCGACATCTATTAGATATAATCTCTATATTTTACAAAGATACTGGTGATGAGACATCCTCTTCCGACCTCATTTGTAAATTGTAATTATAAAATTATACTGAATATGTTATTATTGTTATATTGATCCATGAGAAAGACATTAGAAATCAATTTACAATATAATATTATCTTTTTAACATAATTTTGTTCTTAGATACATTTGAGTTATGATTTCATAGGCAAAAATATATATGTTAATTGTTAATATAAGAATTTTGTGAAATATAAGTAAAACTTCACTTTTCTTTTCATCATATAATATTTGGTTATAATCAAATCAAAATAATTTAAAAATAAGTATTTTCTTTGAGTCAAACTTTAGATTTACACAACAGTTTGAGTAACGTTTTAAATAAGATAAAATAAAAAAAGTAATAAAATCTACATAATTAAAATATAAACCTCACCTAAAACATATTTTGACAAAAAATATTTAATGTTACTTTCCTGAACATTTTATAGGAATAATAAAATGGACTAAATGTAATAACTCTATCTTAATCCTAATTAAATCATAAAACTACCCAATTTTTTTTTTATATAAATATTATAACCATGGCTAGATAATTCATAACATTTTCTCAAAAACACAGACTCAATATATAATCAAAATATAAAAAATGGCAAAAGTTTCAATTTACTACTGTTTTCTTCTTATTATCACATTTTTGTCAGGTTTGTGCATTTACACTCAATTTTTTAAAAGAAAAAATATATTTTTGGTTTTACATTTTATCTATTTAATTATTAATATTACATTAATTGAAAAGTTAGTACTATCTTTTGGAGATTTATTTATGTTGTTTTTATTACACATATTATTTTCTTGAGTTGAATTCTTTAATTGATTTTTTTTTTTGGTCATATAGTTCTTAACATGACAATTGCTCAAGAGCATCAAATTAAAGATTTGCAATGTGCTACTCCAATTTACGATATAACATGCAAGGTGGATGAAGATTGTATGCCTAGTTGTAAGGATAAATATAAAGATAGATTCATGAGCGCGGGTTGTATATTAAGTCCAGATAAATCTGATCGTATCTGTCTCTGCGGTTACTATTGTTGAATGTGACCAATAATAAGGGTTTATGTAGCCAAAATAATATAATGGGAATCAATTTAAACAATATAAAATAATAAAAAATTATATCGTATTTGTCTTTGTGGCTACTATAATTGAGTAAGGGTTCGTATAGCCAAAAATATAATGGGGAATCGGTTAAAATAATAAAGAGGTATATATGTTATTAAATTATTTATATTTTATAATTAATATGGACTATAAGCAGGGGCGGAGCTACATTCCATGAAGGGGGTTCTCCTTCGACGAAAAATTATATTATTCATATAAGATTAAATAAGTTTATAAGTATATATAATAGATGTCGAACCTCTTTCAGCTATCGATTTCTACATATTATGAACCCTCTTATTCTGAAAATTTTGACTCCGTCTCTAACTATAAGTGTTTATTTTATATATATATTTAACAAATAACTGATATATTTGTATGATCCAATGCAATTGTATTCTTTTTTTTCCATCACTAGTAAAGGAATTATGATCCAATACAACCATGTTTGATCGAATACTTATTTATATATACATAGAGAGAGAGGTGCTTAATTAGAATAAACAATAATTCGAGTGTTTAATTAATAAAATTTATTGACAAGTTTATTTAAAGGATTTCGCCGAATCATTATTATTGAATTGACAAGAATGCTTTGATTATAATGAAAGACAATAACTAATATATATATATATATATATATATATGGAACAATTAATGTATATAACATCCTCTCTTTTTTTTTTTCAAAATCAGAAAATTACGTATATAAATTAAAAGAAAAAAATTTAAAGACAAAATAATTACATAAAAATCAACATTAGCTCTAGACTCAACAATAAAACTCAAAACCCTAAGATAAAAAAAAGTAATTAATTAATTAAAAGAAAAAATATGTCTTTTATATAAAAATCACAAGTAAAACTTGAAACATAATTCTTATAACTTATAATTATACCAGTTATAGGTGTCCAAAATAAAATATAAACTTAATCATAATGAAAGACAATAACTAAAACTTAATTTCAAACCTAAACATTTTATTCTATATCTTTTGAGATATTTTTTTAAAAAAATTGTTAATGGAACAATTAATGTATATAACCTCCTCTTTTTTTTTTTTTTCAAATTACGTATATAAATTAAAAAACAAAAATTTTAAAGACAAAATAATTACATAAAAATCAACATTAGCTCTAGACTCAACAATAAAACTCAAAACCCTAAGATCAAAAAAAAAATTAATTAATTAAATAAAACCTAAAAAAATCTAATCAAGAGATTCATCAATGTCTTCTCCTTCATAAGCCCAATTATATTCTTGACGATGCATTTTTTCTTCCTCCGGCGTATAATCACTCACCACACCCAATATCTGACGCATAGCATTTAAAGACTTGTTCTTAATTCTATCGGCTATCGTCTGGCACAACAAATCATTCAAATCGCTAATATCAAGATATTTTACCGCAGTTACAAGTTCAAACATGTTTTGATAGCTCTTACCCTTCAAAAGTTGCTTATCAAATTCCTTAATTTCTTCTTCGTTTGAATCCGTCTTCTCTCCATGCTTCTTCATGTACTCGATAATTAAAATTAGGTTTTGAGTATTCACGTTAGGCAATGGGACGAGGGTATAACCGTCCTCGATAATATATTTTATCGTTCCAGATTGAACCGCAATCGATTCTTCAATCTCAAATTCATCACCATCCGATGATTTCAAGGTCAATTTTTTTGAAGCCATTGAACTTTTGGAGAATAAAAAATTTAATTAAATTGTGTAGAGAAAAGGCTGTGTGTATTGGTGTATTTATAGGGGTGATTTTTTAATTATTTTGGTTTACTACTTACCTTTTTTTAATTGGTTTATAAAAAAACAAAAGGAATCCTTATAGAATTTGTATTAATTAATTAATAAAGTTTAGGCGGTAGAGTAAAATTTATTCAATAATTCAATTTGGTTTAGGGAACCGAATTTATTGGTTTTGCATATTCAAGTATAACAATAAAATATATTTGAACTTCTATTTACTAAGTAACGTAAAATAATCTTTATATTTTATTGCAATTATTGTTTATTTTTAGGAGTGTTTTTACAAAATAGCTTTTCATAAAAGTGATTTGAAAAAAAATAATGTGTTTGATAAATTCATTTGAAAAGTATTTTTGATAGGTAATTTGTGTTTGACTAATTTTTTTTTAAAAAAATTGAGAGTCAAATTATGAAAAGGGCAAGTATTAATGTGTTTTTAATATTAAAATTATTTTATATAGAGAAACTATTTTAAACATCTAATAAGTAAACTTTAATTATATTTTTAATTTGATTATTTAAAATGTATGTATTCAAATTTTCAATCAGTATTATTTACATAGATTAATATTGTTGAAAATATTGAAAAGAATAATTATTTGTTATTTGTTTCCTATTTTTTGGGTTCAATCTTAGCTATTATCCTTCTTTTGGTTATAATACTCCAAAGTATTTAAAAATATAAATAAAATAAAATAATACGTAAATTAAGAAAAGAAAAAAAAATATTTGTTATATCTTTGGGAGGTCTAAATCTTTAATTCTTACTTCTTGCTTAATCCTACAAAAATATTTCTGTAAAATAATACTAAAGTAATTTATACAATATAATATATAAATAATATGAAACATAATGCAATAATTTTTTTATTATATAAAAAAGATCTCGAATAAATCTCTGTCCTCTCGCGCTCGCCTCTTTCCTTTGTCTCTCACTCTGCTAGCCTCTTTCCTCCCTTGCCCAAACTCGCTCTTCAGATATAAAGTACATATGTATATCAATTACATGTATATAATTATTGAAAGATATACACATACAATTCGTGTCTCTCCACTCTCTGCCCTCACTCACTCGTCTCGCTCATCTCTCTAACATGTAGCTATGAATCATAACTAGCAAACTATAGCTATGAAGTATAATTAAATTATTTTTGAGTGGCTATATAAGTATACGGAGAGAATCGAAGACCATAAAAAATAAAGTTTTTTCATAAATAACTTTGCATTTCAAAACAAAAAAATCTTTGACATGAGGCTACTAATTAGCTATGCACTTACTAACCTAATAAACTTTCAAGAAAAAAAAGATGTGTAATCGCTAAAAACAACAATATCATAATGTTAGAAAATGAAATTTAATCCGCTTATTATTGTCATTATTAAGAGCAATGAATGTGTATATATTAGTTACATATATATAATTATTTGACAGATATATACACACATTAATTCACATCTCTTCACTTTCTGTCTTTTCTCTCCTCCCTCTAACATTTAACTGAGAATCGTAATTAACAAAATATAGTGATGAATCTCTTAAATATTTTTTAATATAAATCATAAATAAAACTTAAAACGCAATTCTTATAAGTATATTAGTGATAGATGTCTAATCATTAAAGGGATAAAAACAATTAAATCCAACTTAATTTCAAACCCACACATTTTTCACACACATAAATACAATTCGATTTTTTTTAAATCAGAATTAATTTAAAATTTGATTTGATTTAATCCGAATAATACACACCCCTACATTAAATTTTTAAGCGTATATTCTTGAGTTAAAATCGTAAATTCTTGAGTTTAAATTTTAAATCTTAAATTGAATTCTTATACTTATATACTTGAATTGTAATTTACGTTCTTAATTGCTTTCCAACTCACATATTTATTTATGCACGTATAAAACAAGGAAGTGATTAATCAATATCCATAAAATAATAAAGTCATTAATTAACGAAGCATGAGAAAGGCTGAGATAATTTTTTTAAATTGTTAATGGGACAGTATTATATATATATTTTTTTAATTTTCGAAATCAGAAATTATGTATAGATATTAAAACACAAAATAATTAATAAAAATCTAACAATAGCTTAAAGCTGAAAACCCTAGACCCAAAAAAAATAAACAATAGTTAAACCCACTAAATTAAATCAAACCTAAAAATCATAAACAAATCTAATCAAGAGATTCATCAATTTCTTCTCCTTCATGTGCCCACTTATTTTCTTCACGAATATTTTCTTCTTCCTCTGAAGTAAAATCATTGGTAATACCAAATATCTGACGAATAGCAATTACAGACTTGTGCTTAATTCGATCGGCTATCGTTTGGCATATCAAATTCATCAAATCGATAATGTGAAGATAATTTGCCGCAACGATAAGATCAAACATGTCATTGTATCTCTTATCCTTCAAAAATTCCTTATCAAATTCCTTAATTTCTTCTTCGTTTGAATCCGTCTTCTCTCCATGCTTTTTCATGTACTCGATAATTAGAATTAGTTTTTGAGTATTCACATTAGGCAATGGGATGAGGGTATAATCGTCCTCAACCATATTTTTTATCGTTCCAGATTGAACCGCAATCGATTCTTCAATCTCAAATTCATCACCATCTGATGATTTCAAGATCAATTTTTTTGAAGCCATTGATATTTTGCAGAATAAAAATTTAACTAAATTGTCAAGAAAATAATAGAATGTGTTAGCAAAAGTAGTGTATTTATAGGGTGATTATAAATTTTTTGGTTTACCACTTCCCTTTTTTTAATTGGTTTATTAAAAAAAAAAAAAAGAATCTTTATAGAATTGGTACTTGTTAAACTTAGGCGGTAGAGTAAAATTTTACGTGTAGTTATTCAATTTGGTTTAGGAAAAACTACCTAATTATATATTTATTAATTTTTCTTGTAATTAGAAATAATTACATATTATCATAACTTAATAATTATATAAAATATGTTAAGTTAGAAATATTTATATACATATATTTTTGCTATCGAATATAGGGAGAAGGACGAGTGAGATAGTAGGGACACTACGTCAAAATGACTTTTAGAGACAATTAGTACTCGTTGTAAATTTCTCTAAAGTTTATAGCGACACGAGATCAAATGAAAATTAACTAATGTCAGTAAATTGTTTTAGCACTCTGTTAACGAGTCTATTTATTGTCATTTAAAGTTATTTTTGTTATAGTGGTCGGAGGCGAACGAGGTCCGTAGATACATGTGAATCATCTCCTAATGTATAAAACAACACTGAATAGAGATACCAGACATGAAGAGAGGCAGTGTGAGAGAGGAATGACGAGTGAGATAGGAGAGAGGAGAGTGAGACAACCATATACATGTGCATTCACTTAAATACAATATATTGAGTAAATTATATTTAATTTTGACTCTATGGATCTGAAATAAACGTATATGAACGCACCAAATCTATACGGGATTACACTCTGATTGGACGCACCTAAATGGAAGAAAATCCCCAAAATTAGTGTAATTCTTTTGGTACTTTTTGTACCACATCGATGGCTAACACTAAGAAATTTATATATTTATATAAATTATTATAATTTCATTTGCTAACCCATTATACTAATATAAAAACCAAAGATTAATATGTCTAGAATGAATTTTAGATCGGTCCGATTTTGTTTTTATTTTTATGGGATAGAGATCATGTTTTCAATAAATCCTCACCTAAAAAAAATATTTCGATAAACACATAAAATACAATAAATGACAAAAATACATCTAACAACAAAAATGAAACAATATATATATATATATATATATATATATATATATATATATATATATATATATATATTTGTGTCATAAATCACAAGATACCATATGTTACATTCTATAAGGCACAACAAGTTATGAAATAATTCAATTCCTATGAAACTTATGCCACAAGAGGCAAAAGTTCAATTAAAATTTCACAAATTATGTCCTAATAGACATTATTTAATTATTAATAAATTTATAAAATGCTCTAAATTTTTGTCCAGTGAATTATGTTAAAAAATACCTCACAACTCATGTTGCATATAAATTTACAGAACTTATATCGGTTAAGACTAAAGTACTCTAAACTTATATCAAGCAAATATAATTGGGGTCATAAATAAGAAAACTTTAATTTACAATTTTTATTGAATAAATATAAAATACAAAAACTAAAAAAGGAAAAATAGTAAAGACCCCCCCCCCCCCCAAAAAAAAAATTAAAAAAAATTGGGTCAACCCATGGAAAAACTTCAATATTTTCTTGCACAATTAAAGTTTGATATCTAGTTTAAATGATATCCAATAAAAAAAATTTAATCTCTATTGGTCAATGGTCATAGGTAATTAACATCAAATATATTAGAAACTAACTAGTTATTTTCTTATTTAATAGAAGATTGTTTTCTTAAATTCATAAAATAATGTAATATTGACTGGATTATCATAATAATTATTTTTACTCCTATATATAGATTGCAACCATGGCTATACAATTCATTCAACATTCTCTTTATAATATAATAATTATCAAGTAGAAATGGCAAAAGTTTTAGTTTACTACTATCTCCTTCTTGTCATCACATATTTCTCTGGTTTGTACATCAAAACTCCTTTTTTTACAAGTTTTATATTTAAATTTAAATTACTTTCTGTTTATATTTTATCTATTTTATCATTAACATGATTTTCAGAATATCTTATTAGATAAATTTTATCTGTATAAATACTACTTATATTTAAATATAATCACAATTTAATGAGCGTTTGAATATAAAAATCATAAAATCCGAAGAAAATATATCCTGATATTTGTTTTCAACCTAAGTGGAAAATGATATTCGAAAATCAGAGTAGATTGGATTTTAGCGAGTGATTTCGATCGTGAAAACAAACTCTTTTGGGGTTTTTCAACCTTTTAAAAATTCTAAAAACTTATAACAATTCTATATTCAAAACAACTTTTCGTAACAAAAAATTGGAAAAAAAGTAAAAAACTATTTTATTTGTAATACTACTTGTGTAATACAATCACAATTTCTTCATAGATAGAATGCTTGTGTCTACATTATTTTGTGCACGTTTAATACTGAAAGTCATAAATCTCAGACAATGTTAAATGATATATTTATGTATTCTGACGTTTTTTTTTTGTTTTTTTTTTTTTAGTTCTCAACCCTACTATTGCTAAGGAATGTGATACACCAGTTTATGACATACAATGCAAAGACACCAAGGATTGTGTGCCAATTTGTGATGAGAGATTTCCTGGTCCAGTATTTCCCAAATCTTGTATGGGGGGTGGTTCAGTTTGTATTTGTGCCTATAATTGTTAAAAAGGCTTATTTTAAGTGGATGAATTATTCAAAATATTATAAAACTCATCATTTATTTGATTTAATAAATTATAAGGTTAATGTTTTATGATCAAAGTTTATTATTATTTAATTTTACAACAAGTTATACATCATACTATTGTTATCTTCTTATTAATTGATGGATGTAGTGTATTGGGTGTAAATTTTTGATATATGAATATTTTGGTTCGAATTTATGGAAATTCAGTAGAAATCTCTATTTATAGTAAGAAATTATAAAATACATTGTACATTAACAACTAAATTTAATGGAAATTAAAGAAAAATAATCTTTAAATTTATTTGTTGTTAATGTAAATAATTATATTTGCACTTACTTACCTTTTACTACTATACTATTTTGTTTAATTAATTTAAGCCTCTCAATTTTATTTTTTATTAGACAATAGCATTTTAATTAACATATTCAAAATGATTTAATATGATGAGTTTGCAGCAAAAAGTGAAGCTTTGACCAATACAAAAGTAAAATAAGAGGTAAAAATATCCCTAACATTGAAAATCAAACCATTTTTATGAGTCATTCATAGATATATCACATGTTATATTGTATTTCAAAACTCATAAATTATATTAATTTATGAGGCATAATTAAACGATAAAATTTATAAAGTTTTCTAAACTTATGACGATCTAAATAATTGTGCAAGCAAATTAGAGTTATAGATCACTTTTAAAATGTTTTCTTGTCTCTATTGTTTTCACAAGTTTCACACTTCTCAAGTCGTCTATGACACCAAAATGCTCTAAAAATATTTTTAGTTCACAAATATTTATTAAATAAGCAATAGATACAAAAATCAAAGCTTATGATATTTAAGGAAAAATATTAAACACCACCAAAAATTGGGTCAATCCGCGGAAGAACTTCAATATTTTCTTTCACAATTAAAGAAAAACTTCAATATTTTCTTGCACAATTAAAGAAAAATTTCAATATTTTCTTGCAAAATTAGAAAAACTTCAATATTTTCTCATACAATTATAGAAAAACTTCAATATTTTCTTGCACAATTAAAGTTTGATATCTAGTAAAACAATGTGACTTTGACCGAATTATACTCATCCCGTCCATTTTTATTTGTCTGTTGCTCTTTTTCAAAGTAAATTTGACTAATTTTCAAAGTTAAATTAGATTACATTAATTTGATATTTTAAACAAAAAATTTAAATATTCAAAAACTATATAAAAGTACTATAAATTGCAATATTCTTTATATCAACATCATGAAAAAATACATCTTAATTAAACTGTTGGTCAAAGTTCTTATAGTTTGACTCTAAAAATAGACAAATAATAGTGGACGGAGGAGGGTGTAACAATTTGATTAGTTTAACACTATATAAATAGTATATATATTAGAACCATGGCCAAATAATTCATAATATCCTCTCCAAAAGCAAAAGCACAATTAATCAAAGCATAAAATATGGCAAAAGTTTCAGTCTACTACTCTCTTCTTCTTATCATCATGTTTTTGTTAGGTTTGTTCATTAACTCTCTCATTTTTATTTTTATTTTTTAAAAATATTTTATCATTTATATTTTAGCTATTTTTTGAGTCGAACGTTTATCAAAATTGGATTTTCTTTAATTGATTCGATAATATTTTTTTTTTGTTATAGTCCTTGACGGGACGATTGCTCAAGACCATCAAGTTAAAGATTTGCAATGTGCTTCTCCAATCTTCAACATAAAATGCAAGGTGGATGAAGATTGTATGCCTAGTTGCAAGGATAAATATAAAGATAGATTAATTAACGCAGGTTGTATACTGAGTCCAGATAAACCTGATCGTATTTGTCTTTGTGGCTACTATTGTAGAAGGCTTTTGAGAAATTAAGAATCCAAATGTTCAAAACACATATGAAACAACATAAATGTTACAATAGTTTCTTTCATCAAAATGTCAAAATGAATACATTACTAATTTAATTGCATGCAAATGCTCTTGGTATTATCCTCCTTTTATTTAGTGAATGTGGAGCATGCTCTTTTCATTTTATTTTTGTTTTAAAAAAAGTTAGGGATGTTAAATAAACGGATTTACGAATCAAAATATGTTTTTGAGTTAATAATTGGCTAGTCATTCTTTCACTTAGAAATTATGAGGAAGGATTTACGAATCAAAATATGTTTTTGAGTTAATAATTGGCTAGTCATTCTTTCACTTAGAAATTATGAGGAATTATCTAATCGTACAGATATTTTTATCATATTTAATAATTCTTCCTATAATTTGAAATAATTACATTTTATCTCTTTAATTAAACTTCATAACATATTCAGTAGACAAATACATCAATATATATATATATATATATATATATATATAAGGAGCCGAGCAAGATTTATTTATCTATCTGAGATACATGTGAATTATACTATATATACATTAGATACATATACGAGATACATGTAAGTTATACTACATATGTATTAGATACACATCGAAAAAAGCAAATTGTTGATACAATATAACCACTCCAAAAATATACTTAATCATAATGGTGTAATAGCATAATTTAATTTGAGGGTGTACACTTCTACTTTGAACAAACGATTTGTATATTTTTAATATTACTTTACTGATGATATGTTACTATATTTAATAATGTCAAATAGATGTTAACGAATGCCATTATTTTAAGTTAAAATTGCTAATTAAAATATTGAGTTTAAAATATGCCAATTCTAAATAACAGATGTATGTTCATGTCAATCTTTCACCTTATACAAAACGAGTTTAAAAAAAGAAAAAAGAAAAACGGGTCACAAAAAATGTTCGATTCTTGAATTAACAAAATATTTATTGGAATTTCGTCATGAATAAAGTTGAATTTTGATCACGATCGTAAATATATAAAACCCCTTTATATAGGTATATATCGTGACTTGGAGGTATTTTGGTTTCCAAGTAATTCTAGTGGATCGTAAACTTGAAGAAAATTGATTGAACCTCTCTTGTCAACTTAACATACTAATTCGAATATAATAAGACAGATCTAAGTCATATAATTTTAATTTAAACATTAACTCAATTCTATTAACCAATAATTTGACCAGACTAATATTCACAAATTCATAATTTAATATAGATTATGATAAATATTTGATGAAGTTAAACAATATATTTATCCTAGATCTTGTATGGGAGGTGGTTCTGTTTGTATTTGTGCCTATAAATGTTAAGTGAATTAATTCAACAAAATGTTACTAAACTAATTATTAGTATCATATTATAAAGTTGATGTCCTATGGTTAAAATGACTATTATTATTATTTAATCTATTGTTATCTTCTTATTTATTAGTGGACGTAGTTTTCAGAAAAACCACTAATTTTTTATAAGTAGAATAATTCAGTTGGAATAGAAAAAGGGGATTAATTAGGTTTGAAAAAAATAACCTGTATTATTTAAAAATTACATAAGAAACATATACTATAAATCACAAACAATAGAAATGTAATTGACTTTTGAAATTAATATAATTGACTTTTGAAATTGTATTAATGCCACATAAACTAAAAAGATAAAACATTATTTCTTGAAAATTATGTAAAGAGTGTTATAAAATCACAATAATTAATAATTTAAAATATTTTTATAAATTATATAAATATTTAGATAACTTACAAAATTTTATTTGTGTCACATAAATTAAAATAAACAATGTAATAAGTACTCTCTATGTCTCAATTTATACGACACATTTCATTTTTCGTGAATCAATTAATTTAAATTTGACCAGGAATTTGCGCATAAAATGTCCTTCTTTTTGCAATACATTGAAAACTACAGAAAAAAAATGCATTAGTCACAATAATAGACAATTCTAAATATTTAAAAACTCATAAAAAATAAAATTTATTATTTTATTTATCAAATGTAAATTTGTTTAAAACATAAAATTCAAAATATTTTATATAAATTATATCAAAAAAATAACATATATTAAATTCGTAATAATATATCATGTCTTATCTTAACTATAGGAAAACAAACACTAAGTATGCCTACCACATAATAAAAATTTGAGACCATAGTATATACAGACATTTTTATTTTTCAAATAATATTTGATACTCGATATTCGACATTCATATCGAAAACTCGAAAAGGTTAAAAAGGAAACACCAAAGTAAGAATAGGGTTTTGTGAAGAACCCCACACAGCGAAAAAAATTGAAGCAGTTCATTTGCAATAGAGAACCCAGGTATATATATATATATATATCTTCGTGCGTAATTGGAGTTAGATTTTTGTTCAATTTCAGCTCAATTGATTTCTAGGGTTTTAATTTTTCTGTTAAAAATGGTATCTTTTGTTCAATTTCAGAAAAATGTCAGGAAAAGACCATGATTATCGTATATTTGTTGGAGGTTTAGCTTGGGATGTTACAGACCGTCAACTCGAAGGAGCTTTTGGCCGTTACGGCAAAATTATCGATTGTCAGGTTCGTAGTTTTCATAAGATTCAGTTTTCATTGTAATTTATGCGAAAAAAATGCAATTTTTAAAGGATTTATTTGTCTATGTATGTGTACTGTGTGTTCTTATGCTGATTTAGATCTTTTGATGATGTTTTTGTAGATTTTTTTTTATGTATACACATTTTTTTTCAAATTTATTGTAGTTTTTTAGGTTCTTTTTCCTGCATTTTTTGTTAAAAAAATCATGTATATCGGAAACTGCCTTTCTACCTTTATAAGTTGGTGTAAGTTTGTGTATGCACGTCCCTCTTCAGGCCCGACCTTGTGTGATTTCGTAGGTTATGTGGTAATGTTGTTGTTGTACTTTTTTATGCATTTTGAGCAAGTTTGGGAAAATAAACTACCTTTGGGTTTTTCTATGAAGATTATGACCTTTTGGTCTAGTATGCAGGGGTTATTTTTCCTGAAAATGAACTTCAAACATAATTTTTCCGGAAAAGAACTCCTTTTTCGTAAAGCTTGGAACGAACAATGTTAAGATAATAAAATCTTACTAGTTTGTCTAAAAGAAAATAATTTGTATGTATTGTAGGAACCCTGAACAGGTATTTGTGGAATGATTGCAAACTTTGTTTGTCTGAAGTTTGATGTATACATGAACTTAAGCACTAAAGATAGTTTTGTGTTTTTCTCTCTTCATATGCTTTGTGGTGCTATGCTTTATGGGGGAGTTTGTTGGGTTAATCTTCAACTTTGCAAATCAATTGTATTGCTTCAAGTTGATGTTTACTCATGTCTATTTCCAACTTTTCATTTCATTTTAATCATTTATTAATTAATTTTTTCCTTTAATATTTCTGGATCTGGTTATGCCAGTTAATGGATTTGAGGTGCTTTAGATGGAATTGTATGAGGAAGGATTTTTGTTCATTGGAATGTGAAGTTGCTGGACATAAATACTTGATTCCTTCAGCAGCTTGATTTTGAGGTTTCACTTGCTAGACTATCCGAAAATGCTTAGATCAGCTGCATGTTAACAACGTGAAGCACTATTGGTTTCTATTGCAGCAGTGATTTGCTCAGAAATGCGTCTCTATGTTGAGTGCTGCTGATTCACAATTCTGCTCTGGTTCAGCCATTAGCTAATTGTATGGTGTAGTAATTTCAAGGGACATTTGTGTTTTGGACTTCATGGAAAATGATTGGAATATGTGGAGACTGAGTGCGCATCATAGGTGGTCTGTTTGGTGGAAGCACCATTAATTTTAAGACTTTTTCCTCAATTAATGTTAAACATATAGGCATAGCATTCAAGTGGCAGTAACTATCCTCTAAATATGTTTAATTTCGTGACACATGTCAAATGGGGGCATAGAGGAGGTAAGTTAGCTCTTGATGTAAGGTGCTTAAATTATAAGAGGCAAGTTAGCTCTTGACACGTATCAGTTGCAAGCAACGGTGGCATTCCTGCTAATAAGAGGTTAAACTAAGAGATGAATTTTGAATATGCAATTTAGCTCAGAGTCTAGTTCCCATATTTCTTCAAGTTAAATTGGTTGACAGTTTCTG
Organism: Solanum lycopersicum; assembly: GCF_036512215.1. Lineage (NCBI taxonomy): Eukaryota > Viridiplantae > Streptophyta > Magnoliopsida > Solanales > Solanaceae > Solanum > Solanum lycopersicum. Next base: position 3,042,926 of record NC_090810.1, on the reverse strand, counting down.
TGAACGGGGCATGTTGTTCTTGAAAGCTAGCAGGACCAGTCTGATCGAAGGTTAATGACATTCTCTTACTAGAATTTCTATGTCAATTGTTATGATGAGCGCCCACCAGATATATAAGCCCCCAAGTGCCTTTGCATGGTAGCAGCACTTTCTTTTTTAGTCAATCTTCCAACTACGGTTTGCTACGTTGTTTCTAATTCGTGATCTGTGAGGTGTATTTGTAACAGTAAGACGTTCTTTTGAATGGTCAGTGGCATACATGAGATAATAGCTTGGGTACTGGAATTCATGAGAGAAACACAACAACCTTCTTGTGTTTCCTGTAAAATTACTGGAATGTTAAACTTCTACTTTCCCATTTATAACTACGACAGTCGACGGATCTGTATTAGACGACATCCAGCGGTACCTGTTCTTTGCTCTACAGAAGTTTCAGGGAAAGAGGTGAGAGCTATGTGGTACTTAGCTGATCTCCTGCCTTCACGCGAGCCACTTTCAAGATTGAACTTGATTCTCTATCCATTTGAAGACCTTTCGAAGCTGGTGTACACAGAATCTTGATGCACTTCTGTTTCATTCCCTCTTGATTGCTCATTCTGTTTCACTTGGTGGTTTGCCACTGTCAGGATTGAATGTGATTCTTGATTTCTTGACCTTCTTGAAGCCCTTTAGAAGCTGTTGCGTGCAGTATCTGGATTCACTTCTGTTTCATTCTCCATGTAGCTAGCTCTTTCTGTTTTATTTGGTTGTTGAATGATCGGTTTGCTCTTGTGAGATGTTCTTCTCTTGAGCAACTGCATTGTCTTCCATATCGTGGACCACCAGATGACGCCTCTGAAGACTCAGGAGTTGCGTTGCTCAGCCAAGTTAGCAGCTTCAGAGTGTTAAGTTTCATGGATTATTGCTATAGATTAGTTTATTAAGATTTTGCCCTGTTCCCCCTGAAATGCATTTCAAAGGCTCAAAGTGGGATTAGTTCTTTTGAGTTAGCTTTATCTGCTTTGATGCCTTGCTAGCAGATGGCGTAAGTGGGAAGGTAAAAAGTTTCTAGTAGGGTTCTCCTAATCAGGATTAATTGAGGCTTGTGCTGGAAAGGATAGCTGAATGAAGATCAGTATTTTGAACAGTTACTGAACAAAAAAACAAATGATGTTCATGAGAAGTTTTCCCAAGGAAACTTTTGCAATATGCTTTGTCAGGATGGTCAACTCTTTGAGTGGTAAGCTGTGTTTGTATGGTTAGCCATCTGTTCTTAGACATACGCCTGCGATACTTTTGCTCGTTACTCATTAGTCTGGTTGAAATATATGAAAGAAGTTTATGGATCCATCCCAATTGGCATAGTTAAGATTTATCCAAGAGGTTAGGAAGCCTTCTTGTTTGGTTTTGTTGTTTTAGCTGTTAATGGTACTGATTATTCTGGATACATGTGGTCTGAGTGAAATAATCTGCAGACCTGCAGATTTCTGCTGCCCAAGTAAGACTTCCTCCGCCAAAGTAACTTTATATTCCTAATCTTGTTTAAAAATATGCTTTAACTTCTCTCCTTTTCATACTAATTAAGTGATTAAGAAACTTAACAGCAGTCCGGGTTTACTACTTCTCATTTGCTTACCTATGCTTTGCGCAGTTGCATGCGTAGTTGTATAGTTGGTATTAACTGGGGAATTGGAGTATATATTGAGTAATGTAAAATATTTAAAGTTGAATGCCAAGTTTACAAGCAACCATGAACTGGAAGAGCTGTCTAATGACGTCACTCTAGCCACTAAGTGGGCAGAGTGATGCATTAATAAGATGTGTGGTGTTCATTATATATATACGTGATAAATATATCATCTAGAAGAAGATTTCATGTGATAATTTCAACACTACACCACAATATCATGACATTCTTTTTTGGTTAAAAATATTAAAAAGAACATATAATTTGATTTTTCCATGTGAATAGCTAGAATATCATGATATTGTGATAATGTGTTGAAATGTAGCAATGATGAGAGTTTGTTGCCTTGGAAGTTCTAGCATACCTTGTCATGCATGACCAAAACCAACCACTTTCTCCATTCAAACTTCACTGCATTAAATGTAGATCATCAAGTTGAAAGTGGAGGGATTTAATAGAGATCCCTGGAAATGGTCTGAAGCATTAAGGAAAGGAATGTACCTTTCATTTTGTTTTCATAATTAACTTTTGTAACTGTTGTGAGGTGCTCCAGATTGAATCTTCCTATGACTATTGGAGTTCTTTGTGTATTTTTGCGTTTTTTGGACTTAAATTTTGAGTTGAATTGTTGGCTACTCAATTTGAACTATTGCTCTTGCAAGGTTTAGATCATGTCAAAGAATGCTCTATTTTGTTTTGCTATCATTTTGCTAATTGAGAAATCATCAATAATTCTGGTCAGTAATTTTCACTGTTTAATTCTCCAGAATTTGCATGTGAAAGAGGAAAGGTAAATGAAACTCCTCCTTTAGTGTGTGTTATATCTGAAGTCCTTCTCCACGTTATCAATTTGATTTTGTTCCTATTAGATATCATTGGATGTCGTGTGCTTGTATATTACTACAGGCTTCTAAGAGAGTTAATCTTTAGCTTGATGTGTTTGTCCTGTCCTAGTCTCTAAACTGTTAGCACTGTAGGTTATGCTGGATAGGGATACAGGGCGTCCTCGTGGATTTGGGTTTTTAACATTTGCAGACCGTCGCTCCATGGAAGATGCAATCAGAGAAATGCATGGCAGGGAGATTGGTGATAAGGTGATCTCTGTGAACAAGGCCCAACCAAAGATGAGTGGTGAGGATTCTGACCATGGCTATGGCGGTGGCTACGGAGGCGGTGGCAGGGGTAGCTACAGAGACAGTGACAGGGGTAGCTATGGTGGTGGTGACAGGGGTAGTTATGGTGGTGGTGACAGGGGTAGGTACGGTGGTGGTGGTGGTGGCCGTGGTAGCTACGGTGGTGGTGATAGGTCAGCAGGGCAAGACAATTGCTTCAAGTGTGGCCGCCCAGGCCATTGGGCTAGAGACTGTCAACAAGAAGGTGGTGGCCGTGGTTCACGTGCATTATCCCCCCCTCCTCGATCAAGGTTTGGTGGAGGTAGTGCACGTGAGGATCGTTATGGCAGTGACCGTCGGTATACAGATGATCAATACGACAGAGGCCATTATGTTGATAAGGAGCGCTATGATAGCAAAGATGATAGATATGGAAGCCGTGATCGATTTGCCAATGACAGGTGTGATATTTTCTCTATTCTTGCTTGGTGCTACAGATCTAATCCCCCCCCCCCCTCCCCCGCCCCCACATGTTACCAAAAGTGACTTCTTATGATATTTAGGCACCCTGCTGGTGGTGATCGTTTCGCGGACAACAAGTATGGGGTTTCTGACCGATATGCTCAGAACGGTTCAGGCAAAGAGAGGGGTTTCGACAGGGATGTAGGTCCACGATATGGTGACAGATACTCCAGTGGAGGACCAGCACGCTACGAGGGGAAAAGCATCAGAGACAGAGCAGGACCATATGATCAACCTCGTAGGGGAGGAGGACGTCCACCCGCCGCTGCCTTTGACCGTTATTGAAGTGCTAAATCGTTGATGTATTAGACTATCCATGCATGAATTTTAGCTGTCCTTTTAAGTATCTTGCACCTTTGGTTAAGTTATCTCTTGAGATGTAAAAATGTTGAAAGTTGTATCAACTTTGGTAGGGGAAAACTATATCTTCGTTTTATATTATATTGCTAGAAAAAACCTTCTGCATTTTTGTTTTTTACTGTTAAACAAAAATAACTCCTCCGTGTCTATCGAAAACAGTCTCTCTACCTCACAAAAGTAGGCGCAAGGTTCGCATAAGTTTTATTATCTTGATTAGTATGTCTCTTTTTCTTGTTTGTCTGATGGAATATTACTTTTCATGTTTGGTTTAAAGAGCGCTCTTTCCGTTGAATGCAAAATAACGGATAGCTATGAGATGGTTGAGACTTCAATAACTACTTAACGATATAGGAATAAGTTGATAAGATCTCTATATACTTTATCCTTTGGAGATTTCATTCGTAGAATTTTACGAGATATATAATGTTCAAATGCATACCAAGTGTTGAGGAACATATAGATAATATATTATCACTTATTTAATCTTGGGTAAATTGATTAGAAACTAGTAAATATTAGTGTATTTAGTAGTAATGTGTAACTGTTACTTCTAGACATTTTGCTTTGTCTAACAAGTATTTGTATTTCTTATTGAATAAAATTTGATTAGATAAAAATTAGGTGTTACGTCCAGCAAAAGATTACGTGAAAGAAAAAATAAATATTAGAAGACTTGTATTACTTAACATTACTCTGTTCATCAAGATTGAAATTGTAATTTGACCTAGTACAACTTATATAAAGAGTTCCAATTTTATTAAAGAACCTTTTTAACATGTTTGGCAAGAAGTTTCGCATTCAAGTTTCAGAATAAAATCGTTTTTGATAAAAAAAAATGTTATCTCTTTGGTGATATTTTCAATGTAAACTCAAATTAATTGAACTTTAAATAGATACGGAACATCGAGTGAGATGAGAAAAAAAAATTAATATAAAAAAATACAAAGTATAATGCACATGGATACCTAGTAAACTATCATTTTTTTAAAGTGTGAATTAGTCACTCTCAGAGAGTGAACAAGTTGACAAGTGTATATAGACTATATATTATATACAGAGTGTTTGACTTGCTTCAATCTTGTTCTAATTACTATATAGAGAGAAGCGGAGTTAAAAAATTATACAAATTTTGTAATCAAAACATGATTTTTTAACATACATCAAAATTTTGTAATCGAAACATGATTTTTTTAACATACATCAAAATTAGTGGATCATGTAAATTTCGTAATCGAAATGCTATCTTCATCATCGATAATTATGCAAGTAGGCAAAGCAATATAGTCCTAACATAAAGTTTGTTTTATCTCCTAATAAAAGTTTGAAATATTAGGTCTTGCAACTTTTGAAATATCAAATTCAAAAAGGATACAACTAGAACCATATTATTATTATTATTATTATTATTATTATTATTATTATTATTATTATTCTTGGAGTACATCATTTTCTATTTCAAAAATGGAAAATATATGAATATAAAGCTAGGAATATTTTCCACAATTGCTGCAAAAGTTGTGTCTATATATCAAATTCAAAAAGGATATCACTAGAACCACTTTATTTTTTACAATATTTTCAACTTTTATATATATATATATATATATATATATATATATATATATATATAATATGCATGTTTTGACTCAATGTATTGTTTACATTGTGTATATATATATATATATTTGTATTTATCCTTATATTCCTTGTATTTTTCCTAGTGGTCCATTATATGTTAGTGGGGTGGGGTGATTCCATCTCCATTGGGTAGCCCTTCAAGTGCTGATAGATCGCGAGTTTCTTTATTTTTTATTAGCATGGATCGAACATGATCTTCAGATTGCGAGCTTCTCTATTTTTTTATTGGCATGAATTGAACATGATCTTTAGCTGAGTACATACATATGTTGACTTCGAAAAATCTTAGTAGGATGGTTTAGAAAAGATGCAGTGTGCTTAGCTTTTTCGAACTATATTATGTAAATATAGATTTTTAAATGTTATTCAAATATAGATTTTTAAAATACACTCACGCGAACTATGTTAAACTCAAAATCTAATGTTTATTTATATATTACTCAATTTTACAGCTACAATATTAGACTTACGTTTAAGCTTTGCAATAACTTAATTTACAAAAAATTAGAGTGAAGTCTAACGCTTTTTCAAGTATAAAATTTTTAGTTTGATTCAAAAGAGATGTATAATTTAAAAGTTCATAAATTAAAAAAAATAAATCATTTACTAAATAATTAATTTTATTTATTAATCATGTTACTTGTTATTTTCATTTTATTTGATATGATGAATGATGATGCTATAATAACATCATCTTTTTGTATGTTCTTTTACTTCCTTGGACTACTATATACTAAAATTGCGTAACTACTAGGGCATTGACTATGTAGAAGAAAAATAATACATACATTATAGTATTTTTATTATTTGTTTTAGAGATTCTAAGTACTTACTCCAGGAAACAAATTCAATAAAATATTAAAATATTTTGATTCCTTGTTAAAATATGTGGCTGCTAATTTTATTATTAATTAGACATAACAAAACTACTTCTCAAGGTTTGATCAGATGACAACCTAATCCTTAATTAACTTGATTAATTATAGTAATTATGGATCAATTATACAACTAAAAAAAATCTAATCTACTTTATCTAAACTAAGGGTGTGTTCGGTACGAAGAAAAATATTTTTTCTACTAAAAAATTTCTGTCTAGAAAATATACATGATTCGTAGTTATTTTTCTTGTATACGATATATAATTTAAACAAATACTATGAGAGCTAAGAGTGTGGGTGGAAGAATGGATATGAACAGTGGTGTACGCATAATTTTTCATAAACGGTTAATAGGGTTGCGCACCAAAATAGGATTATGTATCGATCGATTCGATTTGATTTTAAAGTTTATCGATTCGATTTATTGGTAATTGGTATGAAGACGAAGTCATGCTTGTTGAATGGTGTGGAGGATAAGATCAACGTGGTTATGAAACTTATTTTTCATATTTTTGTTATGAAAATTAATTTTCTTAATTTTAAAGACTTATTTAGAGAAAAAAATACTCTAATAAATGAAACATGAAAAAATTAAAAAAATATTTTATTTACGAAAAACACCCTATCGTGTTTTCAAACATCTTAAAACCCCACTAATTATAGTCACATGTAGACATAGATAAGATCAATTTGACCCAACAATAGGAATTAGTAAGCTAAACAACTTCATTAGGAAAAGTAGTTAACTTCTCCAAGAGAAATTAATTAAGTAATTAAATGATTGTATTTTAAAATAGAAATTTGCTTTTTCCCCTACAAAATAGGAAAAATGTTTAAATAATTAATTTACTTGACCGACCATTGGGTATATGGGAGTTGAATGACAAATTGACAACTCTTTTCCAGCAATGTAGCAAATTATATATATTGTTACGCGGAATTCGAGATAATACGAAAAAATATAAATGCGAAAAAAATAAGATAATAGATTTACGTGGTTCACCAATAAATTGGTGACGTCCACGGGAAGAGAGGGAGCAGTTTTATTATGGAAAGGCAAGAACAGAATACTGAATAGGGTTTGTCATAGCGTCTATATATAGTGCTAAGCTACGATCTAACAGGCTTGAGCCCAAAATACAGAATTGACAGATAATTAAGAAATATTGGAAATTAAAGAAATATTGGAAAATTATATTAAAATATTAGCAATATTGGAAGGTCAAGAAAAAAAATGCTCTTATTTTAAGAAGAGTATTTCTTTTTATATTTTTTTACAATTTTATCAAAATTGTGGAACCCGTTTTATATACACCCTAATAGTTTTAAATTTTATAATTATCATTATAAACAAATAAATAATAATCTTCAAGTGTATTTATACAATTACATAGAGGGTGCATTACAAAACAAATTATCTAAATATAACATAAACCTTTGAGATTATGAAGAAAGCTATAAAGGTCGGATGGAGTTAGAAGTTTAAATATGAGTTCAATTAAATTAGTATTATATTAAAAATATTTTCTAATCTTAATTAATTAAAAATAATAGTTTAAATTTTAATTTCTTAAAAAAATGAACATTTTTTTATAAATATCTATAAACTTTATAAATATTAAATACAATAATAATTAACTATGTCGATAAGACTTAACTAACACATCTTTCTTAATACGCCTATTTGTTAGAGCTAAATATAATATATTTATATTTTAAAAAATATACATCTATAAATATTAAATTTTAAACTCAGTGATTATTAAGCATGTAATCTTTTTTGTTTGATCTTTTACTTCCTTCGACTATTATTGTGTAACTATTAAGGCATTGACTATATCTATAAAAAAAAAAATTATACGTAAATAATATTTGTTAGAGATTCTACCAAATTATAGAATTTAATATTTTTGATTCCTTGCTACTAATAGTCTACATGTAGGTCATAATGGAATTTAAAATATGTAGCTAAAAATTAATTAAACATAACATGATTCATCATAAACAAAAATATCAAATTTGGAGTTGATTTAGATCAATTTGATTTTATGATTCTTTTTTAAAACTCTAAATAATTTTTCAGAATTTGTAAACAATTTAATTCATATTTTCAAAATAAATATATATTAAAAATAACTTATTTATGGTTGTATTAGGTATAATATAATTTTGGTATTATATAATTATGGTATGAATATTGCAACCTAATTTGAAGAATCATTCACATGACAACCGATGTGAATGTGACCAACAATCTTTAAAATCATAATTAAGACCAAACTAAATGAATAAAAAATAATTATATTTTAATCAATTTAATTAATTAGGTGTAGATTAATCCAACCAAATACACAGAAAATTAATATTATGTCTTTATCTATGTGCTGTATCCCAGATTTTTTGGGATAATTATGAGAATCATTCAATTAAAAATTTCAGTCTTATATCTTTTTTTGGAAAAAAATCATATATTAATAGTTTGTTTAGTCATTAAAAACATCACATCAATAATTATCGCATAAACAGAATATCCAATTTTATAGATTGGATCCTAATAAATGTATGAACCAGTAAATAATCTACCACCTATTTAATTAATAAAATTAAGTCGCACGTTGGACAAAGGTTTATTTTGGATAGCAGATCAACAAATGAAAATCGAGGCATCACCGTTTGCGGGAGCAGTAGAGATATCAATATGATGTCTGCTGACTTAAGGAAATTGTCTGAACCACAGAAAGGATTGGAAGCGGCTGAGCACATTCCATCCCACAAGAGTCAAGCCCTTCAACGGGTTGCAATTTCATAACTTATTAAAAATAGTGATATTTTTAATCGTAAAGGACAATCCGTGTTTAATAGGTCAAAAAAATAGAAATTTTTATCCGAAAATTAATGTAAGGATAACTAGGGTCCAATATATAAAAAAAGAAGGGATAATGCACATTCGAGACACCCTTATACTATACTAAGGTCCTATTATCCTAAACTTATTTTATAAATGATTTTCTATCCCTTTTCCGCCTACGTGACACTATCTTGTGGGTCCAACATGTGTTGACATTTTTTTTCAAACTAGTGTTACATAGGTCAAAAAGGAGTTAAAAATTATTTATAAAATAAGTTCAGGGGTAATAGAATCTTATTAAATGTATTTTTGAAATTTCAGACATATATTGAAGAATATTTATACATTTTCCAAAAAAACACAAATTTAAGTCATTTTCAATACATCAGTGATAATCCATTTATATTTTTAGTTACGATCATTGTAAATAAAATAAAAATGAAAATATCTACTTTGTTAGGGGGTTTTAAGTCTAAAATTGTTTCCAAATAATTGACTATTTTATGATTAGTTATTACAAGGACCAATTCAAAATCACGTGTATGATTCATAAACTTAATCTTTACTTTTAGTCAAATAATACATATCTTTGAATTTATATTGATAATACTTTATACCACAAAAAGTATAAGTGATGATACGTATCGAATATGTGTTTTACTTGTCAATCGAAGGCTAGAAGAGGACGTGCTAGGTCCAGAGACCGATTCACAATTTAAAAAATATATATATATATAATTAGAAGGAAATTTTAGAACTTTTATAAATTTAATTTTTAGATTCTTACTGTTAACTTTTTTTACCTAAACAAATACAGGTTAACGATTAATTTTTTAAAATTATTTTAATGATTTTCATATATATATATATATATTATATATATATCCTACTGTGTTGAAATTCGAAAATAATGTGATTAGTTAAGTCAGTTGATTATATGATACATGGTCCACTTCTATTACTTTTAATATGTGTATATTTTGCCTAAATATATAAACTTTTACAATACTAAAAATAGAATATGAATTAAAGCAGGTCAAATTCAGAGATTTTGAAAGAACAAACCAAATAAAGAAAAAAGCAACACATAACAGTAATATTATAAGGGTATAGTTGCGTCGATGAAATCTAACAAAGATAATATATACGCAATAATTTATTAAAAAGTTATACGACCAATTTTAGCAAAGATCTTTATATTAAGACAAACATAAAAGATCGATGATATAAAATACAATAAAGTTGTTTATTTTCTATTCAAATTATAATTATGAGTTATTTTGTACTTGGTACCACTTCATCCAAGTTGTCTAAAATTGGAAATTAGCTGCCGACTTATGATTTGATAATTAATTATTTTTTGTGTTTTGTATTTATATTGAAATTGATTGAATTTAAATCATACTAAAAAGTTTCATATTAAAGGTAGGGGAGGAGTAAAATTTTAGTTAAGCGGTGTCAAAATATAAAAAAGTAAAATTGCGTAAAAGTCAAGAAATAACTATATATATATATTATTCAAGCTCTTATTAGTTTGTCCACTACAACAAAAATAATTATTAGCGATAATTAAATATTAATTGCTGCTAAATATGTATTTTTAGCAGCAATTAACACTCTTTACCTATGTCCCTAAAGTCTTTAGCGACATTGATTCTAATGACACTTAACTAATGTCGATAAAGACTTAAGCACTCTTTATTTTTAATATTTAATGCCGCTAAAAGTTATTTTTATTATAGTTAACCACTGATTAAAGGGTAAAACGCTTCCTAACAATTATCCGATCTCATATTTTCTAAGTGTAATTTGCTAATGAATATATGATTTTTAGAAGCATTGCATTTTAGCACTACTATAACAATATTATATCTAATGACAATTAAGTAATACTAATATTAATATTTTCTTTTATTAATTTAAATATTTATTGTTACGAAAAATTACTTTTTATGACAGTGAGAGCATATATTGCCTACAAATGAGATAGTACTAATTAATTAGTCGTTTTCTTCAAGAGATAAGTTTTCGACGTTTAAATTAAATGATAAAACGTAACAAGTTGATTGACCCTTAGATCTTTTTAAATTTTATTTTTATGGCCACATGTTCGATCAATAATGGACATTATATAATAGAATTTGTATATAATTTTTTTTTAATTTTACGTTTAAATAAATGAATGACACTTTTATAATCAAGATTTATAATAATGAAACTAGAACTACTTACAAGTTGCACATGTAGGGCACATATAGTTTTCATTGGTCGATGAGTATAACTAATTAATTACCCCACAATATTAAATATCCCGTATTTCATGATCATCCAAATAAAAATATATATAAAAATTGAGATCTCTTATCGACTTATAATTTAATCAGTATAATAAATCAACACATTATAAGTTGTTGTGATGATCTTCCATATAAAAAAAATCCTATAATATATCTAAAATCAAATTTTGTAATACTCATTCGAATAAAAATATATTATAGAAAATGAAATCTCATGCCAACTTATAATAACGATATAAAAAGTCAATTATTGTGTTGATCTTCTATATATGCCAAGATCATCTAATATAGCTAAAATCATATTTTTAATGAATTACAATATCAAATATCTCATATAAAATAGAATTGCTTCAATTATTTATTAAGACTAATAATTACAATTTTATCCTTCAATTTGATAGATTTTTTCTAAAATATATCTTTCTTTGTCCACCCTTCTTTCCAAGAAACTAGCTCAAGTCAACTATAAAGTCTATGTTTTGGACTACCCCACCTCCACCCCACCCCACCCCCACCATTAATAGGGTAATGTTGTATTATTATTATTTTAGGTAGGTTGTGGGGGGTGGGGGTGGGGGGGTTGCATGACTAGGGTAGGTGTTATATGAGGTCTATATAAACATGCACAATTTCATGTATACAACTACAAATGTGTGTGGCCAAATTTTAAGCATCTATAAATATCAATTCGATCAAAATATTCATCGATCATATTACAACATGACGATGAACTTATCTATCCGAGTCCTCGTGAGCCGATGGTTCATGGTGTTTGGAACCATGTTGATCCTATCAGCCGCGGGTGCCACCTACATGTTCGGTCTATACTCCGGTGACATAAAATCTTCCTTAGGATATGACCAAACTACCCTCAATCTACTAAGTTTTTTCAAAGATTTAGGGTCAAATGTTGGTATTTTATCAGGTTTAATCAATGAAATTTCACCCCCTTGGGTTGTTCTTTCAATTGGTGCTATATTAAATTTCTTTGGTTATTTTATGATATGGATGGCCGTTACCAAAAAAATGTCAACAAAAGTTTGGTTAATGTGTTTATATATTTGTATTGGTGGTAATTCACAATCTTTTGCTAATACTGGTGCACTTGTGACATGTGTTAAAAATTTTCCAGAGTCACGTGGTGCTGTTCTTGGATTACTCAAAGGTTTTGTTGGTTTAAGTGGTGCAATTATAACACAAATTTATCATGCAATTTATGGTAATGATTCTAAGTCATTAATTTTACTTATTGGTTGGTTGCCAGCTGTTATTTCTCTAGTATTTTTACGTACCATAAGGATTATACAAGTCGTTCGAATCACACACGAACTTAAAGTGTTTTATAGGTTTTTATATATGTCGCTTGTTCTAGCTGGATATCTCATGGTGATTATCATACTTCAAAAGAAATTTAATTTCACACAGATGGAGTACGGTTTGAGTGCAGCTCTAGTGGTATTCTTGCTTTTCCTACCACTTGGTTTGGTTATAAAAGAGGAAATCAATTCATGGAACGCGAAGAAATTAGCCTTGGATAGTATTTCCAAGGTCAAAGTTGTAACTGAAAACCCTAAAAGTGAGGGTCCTCAATTACCACTGCCAGCACCAGCATCAGCAGCAGCATCGGTTATTACTGACACGACTTTTGAGAAACAAGATTTGGATGGTATTGTTGAGGGGAAGTCAAAAAGTAGTTTTGATGTTGACTTCAAAGATTCAGAAGTTTCGATTTCTTGCTGGAAGACGGTTTTTCAACCGCCAGCTCGGGGCGAAGACTTTACTATACTCCAAGCTCTATTCAGTCTAGACATGTTGATACTATTTGTTGCTACAATTTGTGGAGTTGGAGGGACATTAACAGCTATAGACAACTTAGGTCAAATTGGGACATCACTAGGGTACCCTAAAAAAAGTATTAGTACATTTGTGTCCTTAGTAAGTATATGGAATTATTTAGGTAGAGTAGTGGCTGGTTTTTTATCTGAATATTTTTTGAAAAAATACAAATTTCCAAGACCTTTAGCCCTAACCATAACACTAATAGTCTCATGCATAGGACACATTTTAATTGCATTTAATGTGCCTAGTGGACTATATATTGCATCTATAATTATTGGATTTTGTTTTGGTGCACAATGGCCATTACTTTTTGCAATAATTTCTGAACTTTTTGGACTAAAATACTACTCAACATTATATAATTTTGGGTCAGTAGCAAGTCCAATTGGTTCATATGTGCTTAATGTAAGAGTGGCTGGTTATTTATATGATAAAGAGGCAGAAAAACAATTGAAGATATTGAGAAGAATAAGAAGAGAAGGTGAAGATTTGAATTGTGATGGAGTTGAGTGTTTTAAATTAGCTTTTATTATTATAACATTAGTTACTATTTTTGGGGCTTTTATTTCAATTATTTTAGTGATTAGGACTAGGAAGTTTTATAAGAGTGATATTTATAAGAAATTTAGAGAAGAAGCTAATAAGAATCTTGAGATGGAAATGACATTGGGACAAAATAGTACTAGTAAGGGGTAGATTAGGAATGAAGACAAAAATGTTGAATAGAAGAAAATGAAATTAAAGATTTATATAGCTTCTTTTTTTTGTAATATATAGTACAAGTATGAAATATATTTTTGATATTTTCCCTCACATGTATTTTCATTTACTTAATTTTGTGTATGTTGTATTGTTATAGCATCTTACGTTCGAACAAGTTATAATAATATCATTATTATTAGGGATAATGCCCAAGTACCCCCTCAATCTATGCCCAAAATCCCAGAGACACACTTATACTATACTAAGGTCCTATTACCCCTGAACTTATTTTATTAATCATTTGTTACCCCTTTTCGTCCTACGTGGCACTATCTTGTGGGCCCAACGATGGTTGACTTTTTTTTCAAACTAGTGCCACGTAGCCAAAAAAGGGGTAGAAAATTACTTATAAAATAAGTTCAGGGGGGAAAATAGGACCTTAGTATAGTATAAGTGTGTCTCTGAGATTTTGAGCATAGGTTGAGGGGTACTTGTGCATTATCCCTTATTATTATTATAGAGTACGAAATCAGTTCAGATTGAAAATTATTTCAAACAACATACTTAATCTTTTTTCTCAACGAAAAAGGAAAGGTTAACAACTCAGACTAAAAATATTGTTAGTGATTGACCGAAATAGAGAAAATTAAAATAAACTTGGTAGGTAGGCTTTAAATTTTTATTAAAAAAAGATTGTATATATATAATATATAAATTAAATGAAAGTGAAATGCAAGCTAACCCCTTTATTCCATTGCCAATTTTATTTAGTGACGAATTATAAATAATGATTTATTATTTACGAGCTAATTATAAATCTTAATAATTAGAGTATTATAGTTTGACTTGTTGAAATTTGTGTGGAAAGAAGAGCTGTTTTGTTTGACCCAAATACGTGGTGTTTGAATTATTCGAAAAAAGTAATAAGTAATCACTAAAATAATTATTAAAGAAATATAATCATAGAGATGAAAAGATCTCAAATTTAAGTTCTAAAAATTTAATTCGTGTGATAAAGAAATTAATTTTATTTATTGTGATTGATATATCAATTTTGATATTTCACCATTTATTTTTGGAGGCTTTCACTTTAAAAGGCGATAAGTATAATTAATTATGAGTACGTAGCATTAGGCATGCCAACTTTCTGGTGCAATAAATATGACTTATAAATAACTAATTTACTTTGGTAGGTGATGAATATTTTATTTTTCGTCGTAATTAAAAGTTTTAAATTTAAATAACTTCTCGATATATGCCTTTTAAGTAACTGTTGTTAAAGTAGTCCTAATTTGTTTCTTTTTTAGGAACGAGGTCCCCTCCCTTTTAAGAGGATTACCAATAACTTTGCATTTCATTAGGTATCACTATAACTTAATTAAGAACAATAATATAATTATCGTTATTAATATATTTTGTGACAATAATATAACGTGGGAATTTATAATTATCACTTCATATATAAATATTGTTTAAGATTGTAGAGATTCTGAATGCAACGATATTAACATCTTTTATACGTGTATAAATATCGCTTAATAATTTTTACGTGTAATGATATTGACTCTATTTGATCTTTTTTATTTTCATGTATGTGGAATATAATGACTCATCAATTATGAGTTTCTAATCAAAATGGTTCTTTTAAGTGGGAGGGATGAATTTAAAAGCTAGATTTAATTTTTAAATTTTTTGTGATTGAACTTCTTGTACTGTTAAAATTATGAATTCATATTTAATATTTATTAAATTTTATATAAAAATTTTATACTATGGTATAATTTAGTTTTCTTCATTCTCATGTTTAACATTGTGCATAAAACAGTTTCTAAACTTATTACGTCTTCACACTTTGTCCATCTTGTAAGGGAGACAAATGAAATTTTTATTCATTTAATCATATAATTGAGTGATATATTT
Source organism: Solanum lycopersicum (assembly GCF_036512215.1). Classification (NCBI taxonomy): domain Eukaryota; kingdom Viridiplantae; phylum Streptophyta; class Magnoliopsida; order Solanales; family Solanaceae; genus Solanum; species Solanum lycopersicum. The sequence continues at coordinate 3,027,144 of NC_090810.1, read as the reverse complement.
TTAATATATAACTATACATGTAGTATTTTTTATCATTCACAAGATAATTATCAATAAAAAATTATGATAAGCTTCACATATAATTTTTAAAAAGTAAATTAAAATATTGAACCCATAAATTTTAAATTCCTCCACAACATTTCTAATTCTTTTATGGTAGTAAAATTTGTTGAATATTAAATTCCCTAATTTAAAGGATATTCCCTAATTTTTAGAGGAAAAAAGAATTATACTCCATGAATAATTAGTTCTTATAAGAAATTTGTGCATGTGTACGACGCTATTCATAGAAAAAAAATATTTATATCCCCCGTTAATTAAATATCAAATCAAGTAATTTAATTTACTGATTATTAATAAAGTAAAAATATATATCATTTAATCATTCTAAAATACTTATATGCATATATACGTCGTGAATATACAAATATTTGTAATTAAATTATGATATATCAGACTTTATTTCTATCTTTATGAAATTAACGTAAAATCAATAAATTAATATGAGTACGATTATGTTATGTAAATATCAAATAACACTTCATGTCAAGTCATGAATTATTATTGATACATTATCTTATTTATACCAAAGACTCCATAAACTCAAAAACTATATCAACATTATCCTTTATTATCCGATAATGTAATTAATATAAATATACAGTGACATTTTAATTATTTCCCTCTTCTAACGAAATCACACTACTTAATAAGTATTTTATAGCCTTAATAAAACTAACTAAAATTCCCATAAATAAAACCTTTATAACACTCATTTCACCATAGTTTAAAACACTTCAAAAAATATGGGTCGAGATTTTGAATTATGCAATTTTACTTTGCAATTTCTTCGTGGAAGATGGTTTATGATGTTTGCTTCATACTTGATCATGGCTGGTGCAGGTGCAACATATTTATTTGGTGTTTATTCGAAAACTATAAAATCGACACTTGGATATGACCAAACTACCCTCAATCTTCTTAGTACATTCAAAGATTTGGGTGCTAATGTTGGTGTCCTTTCTGGTCTTTTAGCTGAGGTAACACCTACTTGATTTGTTCTATTAATTGGATCACTAATGAATTTAAGTGGATATTTATTAATATGGCTAGCCGTGACCAAAAAATTGCAAAACCTAAAATATGGCATATGTGTTTGTACATATGTGTAGGTGCAAATTCACAAAATTTTGCTAATACTGGTTCACTTGTTACATGTGTTAAAAATTTCCCACATAGTAGAGGGATGATGTTGGGATTGATGAAGGGTTTTGTAGGTTTAAGTGGTGCAATATTTACACAACTTTATTTAGCTATTTATGGTAATGATTCGAAGTCGTTGATACTTTTAATTGCTTGGCTACCTGCACTCTTATCGATGATTTTTATATTTAGTATTAGGGAGAAGAAATTTTCTAGACATCCTAATGAGGTGAAAGTATTTTATGTGACACTTGTAATATCAATTGTATTGGCTTTGTTATTGATGGGGATTACAATTGCACAAAAGTACATTGAGTTCTCACACATTGGTTATGTTGCATGTGCTACTATAGTTTGTGTGGTGTTATTTTGTCCATAATTTGTTGCAATAAGGGAGGAGTATGCAAGTTGGAAGTTGAATAAGAAAGAATTGGAAAGTGTACCTTCTAGGGTTATTGTTGAAGAACCTCCTTTGCCGATATCTAGGGCGCGGGTGTCGGAAATCGAGTTGCCGGAATATTCTTCCATGGTGAAAGTACAAGAGAAGAAGGAAGTTGGATGCTTTAGTGACATATTCAAGAAGCCAAAAAGGGGTGAGGATTATACTATATTACAAGCGTTATTGAGTATAGACATGTTGATATTATTTGTGGCAACTTTTTGTGGACTAGGGTGTAGTTTTAACATCAATAGACAAATTGGTGAGTCCTTAGGGTATCCACAACATACCATTAGCACATTTGTGTCCCTAATGAGTATATGGAACTATTTTGGTAGTCATATATATTGAATGTGCAAGTTGTTGGGAGATTATATGATAATGAGGCATTGAAGCAACTAAAAAGTAAAGGGTTGACAAGATCAATGGTGAAAGAATTAAACCAATGTTATAGAAATTCTTTTATTATATTAGCTTGTGTTAATTTATTTGGAGCTAGTGTTTCTTTGATTTTGGTTAAGAGAACTATGGATTATTACAAGAGTGATGTTTATAAAAGGTTTAGAGATCAAATGGAAGCAAATAAAAAGGAGGTGAAGATGATTTCTACTACTGAAAAATAAGTGTATATTGTGAATTTATAGTTTGGAATTAATTATTCCAAAAAAAAAAACTAGTTTTTTTTATTTCTCAACTTAATTTTTAGTTTTCTTTTGTTTGATTTCATATGGTAAATTTTTATGTGAAATATTTATTGGTGGATATTTTACTGACCCATTGCAACTCTTACTCTTATATTATATTTTATAATTAATTAATCTAAATAATCATTCTACCTTAACTATTTTATAATTATTTTCTTTTTTCAGAAATACCTCAAAATAGCTTCTGTCGTTACTCAATTTTGAAGAGTTAATATAGAGACTATTGAAATATTTTATAATATTTGATATTACGTTGTAAACATTAATTTATACGCATTTTAAAATTTATATCAAATCAATGAATACACCATATATAATATATAATGTGTATACATATATTATTCACTTAATTTGATTAGTTTGAAATTAATTCACGTTTAAATTTTGAACTCTTCTAGAACTTGTGACATGTTGTGGACAATATAACTCATTGGACTAGTAGTGGGCTACGACAATTGGACTAGTAGTGGGCTACGACAATAGCCCAACATCAACGTTCATGATAAAATCTTCAAGATTTTGAAAAAAGTTATTCCTTTTAAAACGCTTCGAAAAATCGAGATTTCAATTGAAATTATTATAATATCATTCTAAGATGTGGGTCAATTTTAATAGAATTGATTTTTCAATTATATTTGTCTATAATTATTACTTATCTTTCAATTACATTTACTGAAAAATGTATATTTATGAATTCTACTTGTATATGTAATATTTAAAGTCTAGTCAATTTCAGAAAGTATTTAAATTATAGCCTGAAGAGGTCAATTTGATACAAAACCTTTTGTTGTTCTTTTCCTCCTTGGTGAATGGTGATGTGCTTAAGAACTAGCAATGTGACAAACATTTCTATTTTGTCTCCCTTTTTGATAATACAACATATATAAGCTTAGCCTACTAGCAATTATAGATGAAGAAAGTTAAAAAAAAAAAAAACTATGCAAAGAAAGACAAACTTTAGTTCGGAAAAAAAGTATATTTGAATTTCGTAAGATTTGAATTGTGAATGAATTTTAACTGAAATTTGATTTTGATTTAGATATTTTTAATTAGATTTGATCTAACTTCGATAATTTTAATCAGGGGTGACAATGAGGCGGTGTGGGGTGAATTGAGCTTTACTCGCAAAAAATTTAATCTGCCCTGCCACGTAACAGCTTTTTTCATATTCAACTCGTCCCACCCACCCTACATAATTTTTAAAATATTTTTTGTAAAAATTTAAGGAATCCCATAGTGTAATTCAATAATTACATTCTGTCCCGACAAGTTTAGTAATTACAAAAAATCCCTTAAAATTACTGAGCTGTGATACTTTAGAATGTAATTATACATGATAAATAATACATGGTAACTTAAAACTGTTAAGAAAAAATAGGGGATAAAAACGGTAACTTTAATGTTGTTACTGAAACAGCTTAATTTGTGGTAACAGATCATTAATCAGCATTAAATAAGCACTTAATTGGATATTAATTTCAAAATTTGAAAATCAAAGATTGTATCAGTTATTTTGAAAATAATTTTTTTTAAACAGTCTGTTAAAATTGGAGCTACCGAAATTTTGTTGTTGTTGCAGTGGGTTTTTGAAGATGAATACTTCGATTTTGATGAGACATTCCGGAATTTGGGTGAACGAATTGCGGTATGAAAGTTACAAAATTGATGGAATCGTTGTTGGAGATTCAATTTCGTTTTCTAATCCCAAAGCAACAATTGCGGCCGAGTTGGATATTGATGTATCAAGGAAAGAAATTGAAATTCGATACATTATAGAAGGTAACTCCTGTCCGATGAAACTTAAGAACGATATGAGTGTTAAACTATATTTTGAACTGAAAAAAAACGAGCCTGGATTTTTAATATATCCATTATGTATTGACACAATTGAGAAGAATAGTGGTACTGTACATAACTTTGATGGAAGAAGTGGAGAAATAACGTGTGTAGAAGGCACAACAAATGATACACAGGCTTTGGCAATAGTTGAAAATAGCTTATTTGAGTCACATGAAAATGCAGAAGTTGGAGTTGCAAATGTTATAATCAATTCAGATATCGTTGATGTGAAGACAGGTCAGATATACAAGGATAAAGCAACACTTGTAGATGTGATGACGAAATAGAAGATAAAGAACAACTTCAATTGCAAAGTGAAGAGGTTTGATCAACAAAGGTATGACAGTGTTTTGATATTTTAATGTATCATGTGTTGTTTTATAATTTAATTAGTACATGAAACATTACTGTTCTATATGAAAACCTGCATGTTTCATATGTTATTTTATAATCTAATGTATCATCATTTCAGGAATTTGTTTTTGATACATTGAAATAACTATATTTGATACTTGAAAGTACTACTACTGATATAATAAGGACTGTATCAGTTTAAACAGTCATATCACAAATAGTGGATAATTTTCATTAAATTTTGATACTTTTCTTAAAAATTGATTGATACTTTTCATGTGATTCATTGTTTGATTACTTTAAACATTATTGTTGAATATATTATATATGATGCATTTTATATGTGTATTAATATGCTTAAAAAATGTACGCAGCTATGTGTTGGTATGCTTTTCAGACAAATGTGGTTGGACTATGAAGGCGTCGTGTAGGAAAAAATCTGATATATTCATTGTTAGAAATTTCAATAGTGAACATACGTGTCCGATGAGGGAGAGGGTATTAACCAAAGTCCAAGCAACAGTGGGATTTGTAAGTGGAGTGACAGCTCCAAAATTGGTCAATTATAAACGAATTTATACACCAAGGGATGTAATTGATGATATTAGAGAATATTATGGTGTTGAAATATCTTACCAGCAAGCATGGCGTGCTAAAGAACGTGCACTCTCCATGATTAGGGGAAAACCATCTGCAGGATATAGACGGATGCCGCGATACATACACATGTTAAAAACTGTGTATCCAGATTCTTATATAAGAATGCATAAGACTGAAGATGATGAATTTATGTATCTGTTCATTGCCTTAAGACCATTCATTAGGGAATTTAAATACTGCAGACCAGTAGTTGTTGTGGATGGTGCACATCTGAGTGGAGCTTACAAAGGGACATTTGTATCAGCAAGCACACTTGATGGCGCAGGTATTTTTTATTTATAGTAATGATGTCTTTTTATATATTAAGTATCAAATAATATAATGTGTGTGTAATCAGGTTGCATATTTCCATTGGCATATGGTGTTGTTGACACCGAAAATGATTGTTCGTGGACATGATTTTTCGAACAGTTCAAACATGCATTGGCGATAGAAAAGATATGTGTGTTGTTTCAGATAGAAATGAGAGTATCATGAAGAGTGTAAGGATTGTGTTCCTCGATGTACCTCATTATGCATGCATCTGGCATCTTTGGAAGAATGTATGTGGAAACTTCAAAAGGAGCAAAAAGGTCATAAGTGATCTATTCTACTCTATGGCTAAGGCATATAGAAAGGAAGATTTTGATAAGTTGATGGCTAAGGTTGATAGAATTGATCACAGGGTTAAGGAGTACCTTGAATATGCAAGTTACGAAAAGTGGTCAAGAGTTCATGCAACAGTAAACAGAGGTAGAATGATGACTTCAAACATTGCAGAATGTATCAATGGTTGTCTTGTTGAAGCACGCCAATTAACTATATTAGAATTCTTGGAAGAGGTTAGAATTCTTTTTGGATCTTGGCATTGCAAAAACATAGAAGTAGCCTCATACACAAAGGACACATTAGGTAGAAAATTTGAGGAATTGTTGATTATAAACGCGGCTAAAAGTTCAAAAATGGAGGTATGTATCATTATATAATACTTTATATTATATGTAACTAATTGTGTGTATCATTATGATTTTTTTAACATGATTTGATTTTTAAAAGTTATATATTTAAAATTTTTAATGTACACAGGTTGTTCATCATCTGAGTTTATTTTCTCAGTTTATGAAAATGGAAGAAAATATATTGTTTGTCTTGAGTGGAAAGTGTGTTGTTGTGGTAGATTTCAACTAGATGAGATACCTTGTTCACATGCAATTGCTGTATTGAAAAAAAAGAATGTCACTGATATGAATCCGTATTGCTCTGATTATTACAAGCCTGATGCGTTGGCAAAAACATATGAAATTCCAATGGTGCCAATGCCAGATAAGAAAGATTGGTCAGATCCTAAACACGTGGTAGCTGAAACTGTGTATCCACCTAGATACAGAAGATCATCTGGACGACCAAGAAAAAGAAGAAGAAAGAATGCAGATGAAAAGATTTCGGTGAACACAAATTGTTGTGGACAATGTGGACAAGAAGGGCACAACAGAAGAACTTGTACTTTCTACCCAAAAGAGAAGTGAATTAGTCGTAATATTTCTATGATATCAAGAATAATTTATAACGTAAACATTTTAATGAATTTCAGTTTTCATTAGAACTGCAAAATGAACACTTTGTGTTTAGATAAATAAACGTACAAACATGTGGTAATTAAATTTGAAGTCGTGCTTATGATTATAAATACTTTTTCTTATTGTTGGTGTTGATAAATATACTTGTTTCAATATTTGTTTTGAATATATAAATCTTATGCTACAGTAAGATAAATAATTTAAGAATTAATAGGTAACATAATGTACATGATACATATGGTTTATCTAGTGTATCATGTACTTTTATTGTGTGTTTTTGGTACACATTGTTTATATAATGTATCATGTACTTTTAGTGTGTATCATTGGTTTGCACAATGATACATCTCCATTAGATAAAAAAAATAAAAAATTGTTGAGGTTATTGTGTACTTTAGAATGACTATAAATCATGTATCATGTGAATTTATATAATTTAACTTGTGTAATGCTTTTTTTTGTTATGCTTTTATTGAAATATACAGTAAATAACTTTCCTTTAAAAAAATAATACCAATTCATATGAATATGCTATTCAATTTACCTAAATATTTTGTAAAATTTAAGGATTAGAGTGTAACATATTGTACATTATACATATGGTTTAATCAATGTATCAGTTATTTTTAGTGTGTGTTTGGTACATATGTATCATTTGGTTTTGGCAGTGTATCATGAAAACATTGTTCTATCATGAAATGCTACACTATGTGAACTAAATCTTCTTCTGGTGGTGGTGTGACTACGCCCCTGGATTTTGGTGGATCATCATTGTCGCTAACATATCCGCACTTAGCCTTCTCACTTCCATAACTCCACAGCAATGATCCATATCTTTGACGCAGGTAATTGAGATTAAAATCAGCATAAGATATATTGATTTGGTCACTGATATACTCAGCAAATGCAGTAACATATAACCTACAATCTCTACAAAAAATACAGAATAAATTAAAAACTTAATGATACATTAAAAAGGGCAAATGAAAAATTCTTGATACTTACAGGCTATCGCTTTCCTGTGTAGGGATGTCTTGTGCAAATTCTATCATGAAAGGAACTTGAGGCTCCAGAAGTGAGCCATTATTGTTGTCAGCAAATTTTGTGCGTTCATTTTCTTCAAAAAATCCACTGTCAAGTAGGTATGAAGGAAGCATTTTAGACAACATCTTGATCTCATGAGGAATTGTTTGTTTCCTTGTGCTAATTGATGAGTCAAAAACCCTTATCAACCTGTTTTTTAACTCAACAACAGCCAACACCCAATGGAATTCTTGATCACAGTTAATTGGGATGTAGACCTCATCTACAAGATGTCATGGTAAAGCAGCTGGTATTCCAAACCCTTTGATGATGTTAATTATTGACCTCTCATGTACAGATACAACTGAAGTGCGATCAATATGTTCTTGTGTAGTAAGACTATCATCATCATCGTCCATGTAATATCTATCATAACAGTTTTTTACATGTGACATGAACAAACAGTGGGTTGTTGTGTATCTATATTGATCTATGCTGCAAAGTTTTGATTTTTTACGAAGGTAGTAAAAAATCACATCGATGTGCTATAAACAAAATGAAAACAGAGTAAGAAATTATTTACATCTAAACAATATAAAAAAAGAAAAATAATTATGTGAATATAGTATGATACTTTTGCAAATTAAATAGTATGATACTTATACAGAATGTATCATTGCTAATTAAATAGTATGATACTTATACAGAATGTATCATGATGTTATAATATAGTTATGACTGATACATATTTCATAAATAGTTTAATATTTTACCTCATCAGACCAACATTTGTTTGGCTGTGACATGACATAAAACCAATTCTTGTTCATTGGAAAAGCAACAACAAAGTCCATCATCGTAAATCCAATACATGATACATAACACTAACTTATTTACAGTTTTTATATAACAAAGTATCATGAATTAATTGTATATAAAATGATTACTCCTAACACTGAGAAAAAAAATGTACAAAACTTACTTATTGTTATGATTTTTTAGAAGCCCCCTCAACAACCAATTCATGTAATCCTCAATAAGTTTCGGTGAAACTTTATCTGCAATGCCACATCCTTCGAACGGGAAATGGAGTCGAGCCATATCTCAATTTCTCTTTTCCCTTCTCGCTTGACCCAAAAGAAGTACAATATGGATATTGAATCCTTCTCGAGGGTATTCTATTTCTATGCGCAGGAGTGACTGCATCAGTTTTAACAGCAATCTTCGTTATTGGAATATCAGTGGATAATTGACTGTCGGTCAACAAGTACTGGCTACTAGTTATATTCTGTGGATCGTAAGAATATAATGGCCTAGCATTGGTAGCATCTTTACCTAAAACTTTGATAAGCGCATCTATTGCTGCTTGAGTTGATGGCGATATTGTTGTTGAAGTTGAAGAATCCTGTATAATATGAAGTAATGATTTTTAGAATAAATTTGTGTGTAATGAAATTGTGTGTCATAAATCAAAATTGAAAAATGTACCGATGAATCCGTTGTTGTTTTTTCGGGCAACACATGAGGGATGTTGTGATGAACATTGTCATCAACGGCTTGGTCCATGATATGTTCCTTTAAATCTTGGTGCGACTGATGTGCGTCACCATCCTGAATATGCAGTTTTGAAATAAAAACTGTTAAAATAATTTGTGCTGATACGTAACATTGATTACGATCACATGATACATAGTATTAAGTAAATATGCATGATACATGACAGAATATAAAATGATAAAAAAAATGATCAAGATACAAAGCATTGACTATATGTGCATGATACACAACATACCCAATGTATCATAAACATTACCTTTGGATTATCACTGACTATTTGTTCACCCTCATTTACGGAAATACCAACACCATCCATATCGACATCCCCTGCATCGTCGACGATATGATGCTCACCATTTTTACCAGAAAAACCACCACCATCCTCAGCTACGCCACCCATATCATCGAAATCAACTGGTATTTGCTGAGATGTTTGTTTGTCAGACTGAAATGTGCTTGTATCAGCCTGAAAATTGATGTTCTCTTTGCTAATAGATTGCATCAGCTGGGAGTGATTTGCTTTTATCAAAATAATCAGTTCCTCAAATTTCTTGTCAACCTAAAAATTGTAGATACATTTAGGATAAATAAAAGTTTGTTTAAAAATAATAAAATAATTTACTTACGTAAGTTTTCAAATGTCCTTTTAACTCTTCAATATGAGGAATTATATTGTTGACATTCTGTGAATCTGCATATCCATGAACATCAGCAGCCGGGTTCTGAGAAACGTCTGGAACAGAACCATGTACATCAGCAGCCGATTTCGGTGACACTTGTGGAACAGAACCATGTACATCATCAGCATTCGAATGTTGAGGCAGACTTGACATGGAAACATGTACATCATCATCCGGTGTCGGAGACACATTTGATTGATCAGACTATTTCTGTTCTGACACCTTCTTTTTTTGAATAATCAATTTTTTTCTTCTTTTTGGCGGTGGTGGAGGAGATGTATCAGACACTCTAGAATATGTCCTCAATAACTGTTCGGGCGGTTTTGTGGTGAAATCATCTAAATCATCTTCCTCGTTTGGTTATACTAATGGTATTGATGTAGAATGAGCATGTTCAACTTGAGCAATATCAAAAGCTTCAATTTCCTCTGCTGTTGGGACAATGTTTGAACACGCATTCTAAATGTATCACAAACACATAAGATAATTTAACTGTTAGATACAGTAATAATTCATAATATATCACAAAGACATAAATAACGATATTCCATATACAAAAATAAAATTTTACCTCTTGAAAAATGGTAGACATAAGCATTTCAAACTTTGCCTTTTCAGACACAACTCTCCAATTGCATATTCTTGGGATGACATTGCGTTCTCTCACAGCTATTTCTGAATTTAAATTGGATGCACATTCGTAGATCCAAACATTTAGTGCATATAGCATCCCATATAATCGGTACAACTTTTTACTAACGTCAAAATCCTGTCTAAGTGAACCCATTAGTTTGGAAAATGATAGCTGACCCCAAGGAAAATGTTGATATCTACCATCTTCAACCATTAGAAAGTTGACAATAGATATCGCTGTATTATCAAGAGTAGCTAATACAAATGTATGAATAAAGAACAGTATAGACATTTGGAGTGCATCCTGATTGCTTTCCCAATTACCTATCTTAAACCTTTGAACTAGTTGATGCTTTGTAACACTATTGACTGCACCAGAGAAATACTTTTTAAAAAGCATACAATCAGTTTGTTCTGGGTATTTGAAATCATTGGTATTTCCTCTTACCTTAAGTCCTGTTAATAATGCAAATTCATCCATACCAAATTTCAGGACACACCCGTTGGAATGTCTAATATGCAACACATTAGGGTTGCTTTGTTCCAATTCTAAAAGCAATAAGCACTTAGTTATTTGGCCCTGAAAATTACATTTAGAAATGTCTAAAAAGGGTCCAAAAATTGTATCCTTAAACATTTGGATAACATTGTCCCCTACGTATTTTTCAAAGTCCTTTAGGAAATTGTTGTTAAAATTGACAGCAAACCTTATGGGATGTGTTGTATCTTTTTAATCTTGTACTTCAGTGGCTGCAATTTGAAAATAAAACCGCAAATTAAAACGATATAGAAATATAACTACTAAATAAAACAACTAATAACTTACTGATACATGGTTTCAGTTTTCAGAATTTCATACTACATGAAAAACATGTGATACATGTCTATAACATGTATCAGTGAATTAAATAAAACATTATAACATGTGATACATGTCTAATACATGTATCATAAACAGCGACTAAGCAACATACACAAAGAATCTATATGTATCATCAACTATATCTGATGAATCATTTATTAAAACTTAGTGAATGATACATTATAACAAATTTCAAAACATGTATCAGTACATCAACTAAACAACTAATACCTTACTGATACATTATATCATTCAGGAATTCATACTACATGCAAAACATGTGATACATAGCTACTACATGTATCAGTACATTGACTAAACAATGTACACACAGATTCTACATGTATCATCAAGCACAATTTATACTTTACTACACTTATTGAATGATACATTATAATAATTTTCAAAAACTTAATGATACATATAAAATATTATGAAACACAACAAATTCACGTATCAGTTGACCATCTAAAACACTATACACCCTTTTTCAAATGTATCAGCAAGCACACTTGATTCCTTAAAAATTTTACTAATTTAAACAACATCATTTTTAAGTACCAAAATACTAACCCGAGATAATGTAGGCCTAACAACAGTGTTTGCTGCTTCTTTTTTCCTTTTTTGTTGTATTTTTACAACCTTTGATGTTTCGCCATGGTCTTTGTTTGAATCCTTTTGAAGATTCATAGGATCATGCAAAGACTTTTTCCTATTTTCTTTCCAATTATCATCGTCGGAATCATATATCATTCTATTAATTGACAGATCCATTACTATGATGTAATAGAACAATTAACAAAAACAAAAAAGAGAAGAATATACGAATTGATGATGGATTAACTATAAAAAGGGTCTGGGTTCATACGATTCAAGATTAGGAAGAAATAGTCGAATATGGATTAATAATAAAAGAAGAAAAAAAAAATATGCTGGGTTGAGAAGATTCAAAAATAGGAAGAAAGAGTGGAGTGAAGACGATTAAGGAAAAAAAAGGAAGTGAAAGTTGACGTTGGTAAGAACAAAAGGGTAGAAGGCACTGAAGATACCCTGCTTCCTGATTTTTTGAATTTTGAAATTCAAAATTTCAAAATTTGTTCTTCTATTAAATTTAATAATTCAAAATCAAAAAGGTGATTAAAAGGTTAAGTGTTTAAATGGATAAAATTTAAAATTAAAAAACTGATTTAAGAGGTTGAGTGTTTTAATGGAGAAAAAATAGGCATTAAAATTGGTAAATGTGTATTATAGGAGAGAGTGTAATGTATCTAAAAACTTACACTAAAATAAAAAAAATAGGGAATTATGTAATATTTAAAAAAAGTAGGGAAAATTGGAGAATATAAAAATTATAGTTGTGTATTTAAGTAATTTTTTCATATTTTTTTCTAGATAAATTTGATACTCCTATTAAAAATAAAATTCATAAAAATAGTTCTTCTTTTCATTAAGTTGTATTAGTTTGATAGGACTTAAAATTTTAATTTTTAGATGTCAATTGAGAATCATGTAAGAAATTATATTATTTTTTATTAAACCATTTTTAGTTACTATCTTGAATATTTTAGTAGTTTTAAAGAGATTATCTTGATAAATAATATTCTATCACTCTTACAACATATAAAAAAAATATAAAATAAGTTTGAATCTATTATAAAGTTACATATACCTGCAACCTGTCCTGCCTTGCATTAGTTTTAAAAAAACTCACCTCTATCTGCCTCACATCTCACCCGCCCCATACAACCTTAAACCAACTCCGTCTCACATAGTCTTAAATCCACTCCATAGTGCATTCGTCTTGCCCCATTGTTATCCCTAATTTTAACTTTAGACACGAAGGGCTGAATTTGAAAGTTATGCCTATAATATAAAACTCCAATCCTGTATATTTAGTGTTGATTCTAAAATGGCTAAATTTTAAATAACTTATAATAACTTTTAACATCTTAAAATATAATGATCCACTATTTATCCATTGCCCCATTTTCATACCCAATTATTTAGTGTTGTTTATTTAATTGTTTGTTATAAGGGTAAAATAGGAGTATAGCCTATTTCAAAACTCTTTGTTTAAAGCATAGTCAAATAATTTAGGGAAAATCATGTGAATGAAAAAATATATACTAGTTAATTAGGGAACATAATTATAGTTTGAAATAATTATGGTTTTGACTCAATTTAGTTGTTATTATGCGTGCCTCTTACCTCTCGCCATGCTTATACATATATAAAAACAAATTATACATATTAAATATACAATTATATGATAGATATACAAATGCAATTGCCCATCTCCACTCTCTCCCTCTCTCGCTTGATTCTCTCCTTCCTCTCTCAATTTCACTTGCTAAATATACAAATATGTGTATATCAGTTACATATATATATATATATATATAACAGATATATACATATACTTTGACAAATATACATATAAAATTCACTTATCTCTACTCACTTTCTTTCACTCGCTCGTCTCTCTCCTCTCTCTAACATATAGTTATAAATTATAATTAACAATGAAACTAGTTAAAATTATTTTAATGGCTATCTGTGAAAATTGCCTTAATTTATCATATTTCTTTTGCATGTTCGGTTGCTTTAAATTTAAAAGCTTTCGTCTGAAATTTGGCTTGCCAAATCAAAATTCAAATAATTTGGTAATAAGTTTATAATGAGATTACAATATCAATATTAAATAATGACGAGGTTATTCAATGGATAGATTTTTACGATTCATTGAACTAATAGTGAATGTATAAGATATAACTACACATTTGATTTAAACAAATTAAAATTAGAATATACTCTTATTTTTTAATATACTAATAATATTTTTCACTAAGAACTTTAGGTTAAGGAAAACCATTATTTTTTCTGATTTTTATCTCATACTTACTAATCTCTATAGATAAATTTCAAATTAAATATCTTATGTTAAATTTGTTAAAATGTGAATACATAAATTATTATTGTCATTTTTCATTTTTAACGTGTAATAAAAATTTAGTGCATCAGATAATTATACAATAAATTCTTATAGTTCGATCCTTTTTCAAATTTAGCTCATAACAATGACTTAGCATTGAGTTGTGCATTAGAGATGACATGTTATAAATACGTAACTATCATGAATATCTTAGCTGTTCTTTCTTTTCTGATCGCCTGGAAGGGGCAAACGAATTTTTTTATTGTTTCTTCAACAGTCTAATTAATTAGAAACAATGAAATTAAACTACATGTGATAGAAAATCGTATAAATCATCACACATATTTGATTCATACGATTTGCATGAGTCGTCACACAATAAATTTTTTGCAATTCGATCATTTTTCAAGTTCGCTACTTGACAAAACTTAGTGCATCGAACTGTTATAAAATAAACTTTTATAATTTAATTATTTTTCAAACCCATCGCATATAACGATAAACCTAATATGTCGAGTTGTCATACAACAAATCTTTGGCGTCCGATCCCTTTTCAAATCCGTTACAAACGAGAAATTAGTATATCGGACTGACATTTTTTTTATCGCTAAATATGAAAATAAAAATAATTAATAATTTATCAAAAAATAACTCCGAATATAAAGGTGTTTTTGGGAACAATAGACGTGTCATTTCAGTGATTTCATCGTTTCACTTTCTTTCTCACACTCTCTCTGTGATGCTGTAGAAGCAAAAATGGGGAGAAAATCGGTTTTACAAAAGGGTAAGGAAAAAGTCACTGACGGCAAAGCTTCGTCGTCGGCCGGAAAACGTAAGCGTAATTCTAGCGATGATTTCAATGACGATAAAACCGGTGGTCGGAAAAGAAAAGATCGCAGTGTTCTTCAGTTCGTCGATGACGTTGCTTACGAGGTCGATGACGACGACGACGATGACTCAGATTTTGACTTCAGTGACTCTGACTTCTTCGAGCAAGGTATACGTTACAGCTGACACTCAACTCCTTTTCAGATTTTGAATGTCTAGCAGAAATGACTGAGAAATTAGGGATTTTCAGTAAATCGGTTGGTTTAGAGCTATACTGGTCTGCATTGATGTAGATTTTTTTGACCATTTGTTTGCATGTTTGAGGTTAGATAAAGGTTTTAAGAGTCAATGGTTTGAAGGAATAACTGTGAAATGTTGTTTGAAGGTATATGAGACAGCGTAGCAGTGGCCTAGTTCCGTTTTGCTTTGTTATGTGTATTCGTGTTTTGGATAATTCAGAGAACTGTCTAAGGAATTAGGGATTTTTGGTAAATCTGTTTGTGTAGCTGGTCTGCATTGTCACAGATTTTTATTGACTGCTCATTTGCATGTTTGAGGTTTAAATAAAGGTTTTAAGACTTTAAGCTTTTGAAGGATTACTTGTAAAAAGTTGTTTGTAAGTATACGATATAGCATAGCAGTGACCTTGTTCCTCTTTGATTTGTTCTGTGTAATTGTGTTTTGGATAACTCAAAAAACTGATGAGAAATTAGGGATTTTGGTGAATCTATTTATTTAATAGGCTTAGTATGCATATTTACACACTTGTGGTTTTCTTTTGCATGTTTGAGGTATGATAAAGGTTTTAGGATTTGAGAATTTTGAAGGATTAGCTGTAAAAAGTTTTTTGAAGGTGTATGAGACAGCATATTAGTAACCTAATTCCTTTTTTGCTTTGTTCTGTATGTCGTGTTTTGGTTAATTCAGAAAAAAGACTTTGAGAAATTTTGGATTTTGGTGAATCTGTCTGTGTAATAGGCTATGCTAGTATGTGTTTTCAGTTTTCACATACTTGTGGCTTTTTTGCATGTTTGAGGCCCTTATGAACTTTTTGAGAACCTAGACTTTTAAAGATAAAATTTGCGGTTGAAAAATTATTCTGAAATTGCACCCAGTGGTGTAATTTTTTTGTTCATTCTTTTTTTGGTTTCACCGATTAACGTAGCATGGAGGTCTTGTTTAAAATTTACTGATTTTGTTGCCTTATAGCAAATGAACAAAGAGAAAAGGATTACATGTAGGAATTTATTATGCGATCTTGGAAGTTATTTGTTTGAACGGGATTCACTTTTCTGTAGTAAACTTGGGTTCTAAAAATCTATGTAAGATAAACCAGAGTCTTGTACTGATTCTGGGTATTTCCCTTTTTAATTTGTATTTTTGATTGTAAATCATTTTGTGTTTCTCAGTGACTGTTGTTCAGACTGTACCCTACATAGTATGTACAAGGAATAAAATTATATTTGACAAATCTATTTATATTTTACATTCCTTGAAGATGCACAGTCCAAAGTGTGGTTGAATATTTGTTTTCTTTTGATTGACATCTTCTGTGTGTATTATTATTTATATAAAAGGGAAACAGGAGCGTGTTTTAAGCAACAGCTCCCTAGTACTATAATTCTCTTGGCCTAGAACAATTAGTATATCATTCTTTCTTATATTAAGCTTCATACTTATAAGCAGCTCATACTCGCTGCTTCTAGCTTGATTTATCCCAATCTTCTCTGTACAGGTGCTTGTTGTTTATTACCTCTGTGATTATCCATTTTCAAATTGTACGCTGGTCAATGCTGCCTCTCAATTTTTACTTGTTCTTTAAAGAATTATTATCTCTATAGATTCAACTCTTACTGATCAACAACAACAACGTGCCCGATGTAATCCCACAAGTAGGGTCTGCGGTAGAGATCTTGTTTCCAATAGACCCTCTGCTGAAAAGAAGTGTAATCAAAGCATGATAGAATCATTTGTTTCTTGTTCTAACAATAACAGCATTGCCTAAGTTGCAAAAAAAAAAAAAAAGGAAGAAGAGAGCTTATGAGCCAACCTACCTTAGCTGCGGCAAGATAAACACTGAGCTTAACATTTTTTTATTTGCACAGGGAGATCAGGGAAGTGGGGAGTGAGTTACTATTATTTTTGGTAGCTCACTCTGCCAGAACTATTTTGAGTTTGTTTATCTTATCAATGTGGTTCTCCCTTTGGTGTAAAAAACAGATTTGCTTGAAGAAGAATTTGGAAGTAATGCTGAAATCAAGAATGAACCTGCGAGAACACCCCAACCCCCAGTGATCAAAGAGGAGGAGATGGATGGAGAAGAGCTAGAGCGGATGTTAAGGGAGCGCTATAAACCAGGTTCTAGTTTTGTTACCTATGCAGAAGATGCTGATGATAGGAAGAGACAGTCTGAGCAGGATACACTTGTGCCTTCTCTCAAGGATCCAACTATATGGAAAGTTAAATGCACGGTATAGTAATTGACATTGAAGTGAAAAGCCATTCATACATATTTGTCAGATTGTTGTCATTTAGTTCTTTCTTATTGTCATTCTGGTTTTACAGCTTATGTTGCTTTATTTTTTGTATTTGCGTTGTTCAATAGGTTGGAAGAGAAAGGCACTCAGCTTTCTGTCTTATGCAAAAGTATATAGACTTGCTTGCTTTAGGAACAAAGCTGCAGATAATATCCGCTTTTGCACTTGATCATGTGAAGGGATATATATATATCGAGTCTGACAAACAATGTGATGTTTACGAGGTCCTACTCTTTTTTTCTCTTTATTATGACATTCTTAGGTCTTGAACTGGCCTTGATGCTTCTGTGGAAGTCTGATCATTCGTTACAGTTTTTTTTTTGATAAAGTATTCCTTAATGACATTCTAAACGGACTAAACTGAGCTCCTTGTATAGGCATGTAAAGGCCTTTGTAGTATATATTCAACTAGAGTGGCACCTGTTCCACTGAACGAAGTTTCTCATTTGATTGCTGTCCGGAAGAAGTCTAGTGGGATTTCTGAGGGCATGTGGGCACGTGTCAAAAGTGGAATATACAAGGGTGATCTAGCACAGGTACTATTAATTCCATCAGCTGGCTGCTACTTTATCTCTCTTATTGTACATGTAGATGCAATATGACTTATGCTGCTTATTGGCCTCAGTTTACTTGTCTAAGAAATTATGCAAGTGCAACAATAATGAATCACCTTCTTTCATGTGCTTGCTAACTGTTTCATCGTGATCTGTAGGTTGTGGCAGTGAATGATTCGCGGAAGAAAGTGACAGTGAAGCTGATTCCAAGAGTAGACTTACAAGCCATTGCTGACAAATTTGTAATAATTTATATTTGATTTTCCGAATTATTTTATGTTTTTGTTAATGTGAATAACTCTTTCTATGTGATGCATAACATGCTACTTCCCATAACATGCTACTCCTTTCTTCTCTTCATTCCCCATCCCAAAAAGAAACAGAAGTAATAGCAAGAGAAAAAACCTGTTTTAGGGAGGGAGGGATGGTGCTGCCCGTGTTTTCTGGGTAATTGTGCATTGGTTATTTGACCTCAACTTTTTAAGAAATGCACATCTTCTTGGAGCTGTTAGTCTTGTGAATTTGTACTTAGTTGGTGGTTCTGATTTGAGTATTTCCTGCACTGCACGGTGTAGATACTTCTAATTTTTTTGTATTATATTACGATTTTAGATCAAAGTAATGTACTTACTCTTCTCTTTGTTTTAATGTTTGCTCCTATGCTCTATTAGTATATATGCTTGATTTTGACTAAGCACTTAACTTCTTTTGGCTAATTATGCACTTAGCAATCCAGATTTACATCTTATTAATCTACTTTCATTTAGCTTAGGCTTATATATATCGTCTGCAGTCCGCTACATAAATGCTGGTTATCATCCTCACTGATAAAAAAAATGCTGGTTATCATCATCAATACACCTATAAATTATAATTTAATTAGTCTTCTTAGAATACATTTTTAAGGGCTTTGGATTTCCTCTTTGCAAGAGTTGAACATCTTTTTGATGGAAGTAAGGTATTTCAATAGACGCATCAAGGAGATGCAAAAATACAGAAGACGCAGATGTTAGCTTCTGTACAGTACATTTCTAAGGACAGGGTGCTAAACAAAAAAACCTAAAACATATGGGGTTAAGCTAAAGTTAGTAAACTGATAAAAGTCTTAAGGTAGGAGCCAAGATTATGTACAGGGGTGAGATTGCTCCAACTAAAGAGGTATAATATGTTTTTGACTTCAGAGATTGGTAAGGGTTGAAATGTCATCAAAACAGTGTGATTCCTCTTGTGCCAAAGACACCCAAAGATGCATGCAGGCATATCATGCCCCCAGCTACTGGGTAGTGAAGGATGGTGATTGAATGGTTTTGAGCTGTCTTGGCACATGTAACATCTATACTAGCTGTGTTGTCTTGAGTTAGACAGGCTCTTGTGTGAGCTGTCCATTTGAAGGTCTCCAATGAGAGAGTGCAAAAACGCAGGGATTTATTGGCTGTTATCACTGGGGAATTGTTATAAGTACATTTTCACCTGGGTTTATGGTTTTAATTTGACTGGTGGAGATTTTAATTCCTTTTTTTAAATTGACGGTTTAAGTTGATCGTAAAACATCTCTATTAGTAGTCATAGACTTCTAATATTGTACATTTGTTTCGTTTGAAACTGTTCAAAGTATGTAGCATATTGATGTTTCCATACCTTTCATTTTTTACTTTCAGCTTACTCAGATAGCTGAGTTTTTAAAATTTATAGGGGGGAGGAGTTGCTGCCAAGAAAGGAATTATTCCAGCACCAAGACTAATTAGCTCTACAGAGCTCGAGTAATATCATACTCCATTTGTTATTACTATTCCAATATAATAGGTTGCAAGTATGTGATGTTTTGCCGTAATTTAACTGCAGAGACTTTCGGCCTCTAATCCAGTACCGGAAAGATCGGGATACAAACCTAATGTTTGAAATTCTTGATGGAAAGATGCTGAAGGATGGTTATTTATACAAAAAAGTGGGGACTGATTCATTGAGCTATTGGGGTGTATTGCCTACTGAAGCTGAGCTTCTGAAGTTTGAACCTTCTAGTAATGATGAACCCCATGATGTAGACTGGCTTACCCAGCTTTATGGTGATCGGAAGAACAAGAGAAATACAAATGATTTTAAGGTTGGTCAGAAAGGAGGTGAGAAAGGGGAGAGTTCTTCAAGCTCTAGTATGGAAAACAATTTTGAAGTAGATGATCTTGTATTTTTTGGGTAGGTTGTCTCTTTACTGTTCACCAATTTAATATTTGCCCCCCCCCCCCCACCCCTTTGTCGTTTTTGCTTAAAAGTTCTTATGTGCTATTACAGTAGGAATGATTTTGGCATTATTATTGGCAAGGAGAAAGATGATAGCTTTAAGGTATATTTGTATCTATCGGCTTTGTTTTGCTTTGGGTGAATGATCTCTTATTTTAAAGTGATTATTTCTCAGATCATGAAATATGGATCAGAGAGACCTGTGGTAGTGAGCGTTCAACTGCGTGAATTGAAGCGTGCATCTTTTGATAAGAAGCTATTCACTGTGAAAGATCAGCTAACTAATGTCATTTCAATTGGTGATGTGGTTAGAGTTTTGGATGGTTCCTTGAAGGTTCGTCCTTTTCTTTTTTTTTGGATGATTGTGGTTGTGTCTGAGTCAAGTTGTGCGCGCGCAACTTATCTAATCCACCAGTGACTAATGCTTCTGCTGGCTTTACGAAATCTTGATTCCCGAGGTTGTTGCCCCACTAGGTTATCCCCTCGGAAGGTGGACTGTTATTCAGGGATGGAGTAACATCATTTTATTTGTCATTAGTCTTCTGATATAATGTAATGGGGGACTAATAAATGCAGGATAAACAAGGATCGGTGAAGCAGATTTACAGAGGTGTCGTCTTTCTATATGACCAAAGTGAACAGGATAATAATGGTTATCTCTGTGTCAAAGGTCAGATGTGTGAAAGAATTGCAAGCAGTGGTGGTGTATTGAACGGGAAGGTCTGTACATTTGTTTTTTTTTAACTAGTCATATTTGTATGCTATACATATCTGTTGCGCTAATATTTTTGTGCGTATTTTCTTTAACCAGGGAAGTGAACCCGGTCCCTCAGGTTTAGCAGATTTCTCATCATCACCTAAATCCCCTCTTTCGCCTGAGAAATCTTGGAGAGCGAAGGATGATAATAATAGCTGTATGTTTTTAGGAGTGCTCTTTTTCTAATTGGTGCCTTGGATCAAGACACTGCTTACTATTAAAATATTGATTCCTTTAAGTTCCGTTTTTATTCTCTCTACAGTCAAGCGCGGGGATGACAATGAAATGTTTTCAGTTGGGCAGTCT
Source organism: Solanum lycopersicum (assembly GCF_036512215.1). NCBI lineage: Eukaryota > Viridiplantae > Streptophyta > Magnoliopsida > Solanales > Solanaceae > Solanum > Solanum lycopersicum. Next base: position 3,005,485 of record NC_090810.1, on the reverse strand, counting down.
CTGAGAATCCGAGTGGGGCCTTTGAAGGGATACCTTTGTCGTGTAATAGCCATACGACGTTCTGATGTTACAGTAAAGCTTGATTCCCAGCAAAAAATTCTTACAGGTTCATACATTTCCTTGCTTTGACTTCTAATGTTATATGGGAGATTGTCACTAAAAAGAGTCTTGTCTTTGTAGTCAAATCTGAACATCTTGCGGAAGTTCATGCAAAGAGTTCTGTCGTATCTCTTGGGTACAATTTCTTTACCTGAACAAATTCAAGGAGAAACTTCCAATTACTTTTTGACATTTTTATTTCTTTTAACACTCTTTACTTATTACTATAGGGTCGATGGTGACTCATCAAAACCTTTTGACCTGCTTGGAACAAAGGATGGTTCTGATGGTAAGAAGAGCATTTTGCTCCTTTTCTTGAATGAGTAGTACTCCCTCCATCCCAATTTATGTGGCGCCGTAAGGGAAGACTTTGTTATGTTTACCAGATTGCCCTTACTAAAGTCACTTTAGTGCTTACTTTTAGTTTTGACTTTTCTTCACAATAAAGTGTTAAGTGGGACCCAATAAGGGCAATGATGGTGCCATTAAATAATTGCCAAATAAAGAAAGGTGACATTATTCCTGGGATGGACTAAAAAGGAAAGTGTGCCACACAAATTGGGGCAGAGAGGGTAGTACTTTTTATTTCAGAGTAAAAGCACCAAATCGGTGCAGTTAGATACAAAAACAAAAGCCTAGTGAGCAGAGGAATTCAAGTAAGTTGGAACATCATACACTGTTATCCTATACCAAAAGCCAAAAGATATAAGCATGACTATTAAGTTTGTGTGTTGAGTTAACTAAGCCTTCAAAGCATCTTCTGTTCCTTTCCGCCCAACTAATCCAACAAAGATGCATGCAGGGATGGTCATCCATGTCTTCCTATTCTGTTATGCATTCTCTTCCTTCCTGCAACATTGCAGTTCGTCGCATATCGATGGCATTGACCATGTTTGATTGTATAAGTTGAGAATCATGCACCACAGTTTTCTGGCAGTGTGTCTTTTCCTCGCATATGGAACCACTGCTGCACAATACCATTCCCACCCTTTGTAGTTCTGTTTGTGTCTAACATGCTTCATTTGCAGTTATCCAACAAGAACTTATTGTGTATGAACTTACCAGCGATTCTTTTTATTTTTCTGGCAGATTGGATGGTTCAAGGGGCTACTGCCACCGAGGGTAACACCGGGAATGCATCATGGGGTGCATCTGGAGGTAGTGATAGAACTGTTGCTGACTCTGGGCAAGATGATGGTTGGGCGAAAGCTACTTCTGCTGCTGCTGCCACTAGTGGTGCGTCTGATGGCTGGGGCAAAAAGGTTGAATCACATCAAGAGAGCACTGAGAAGGTTACAGATGGTTCCTGGGGCAGTTCTGTGCAAAAACAAGGGAATAATGATGATTCTGGAAAAACCTCATGGGGCAAGCAGGACGGTGGATCTTCTTGGGGTAAGCAATCTGATGTAAATGCAGAGACTGACTGGAAAAAACAAGATGGTGGATTGGACAAGACAGATAGCAAAACCTCGTGGAGTCAGCAGGGTGCCGGATCTTCTTGGAATAAAAGTGATGGTGGATCATCTTCAAGTAAGCAAGCGGGTGGATCTTCTTGGGGTCCGCAATCAGATGCAAATGCTGAAACTGGATGGAAAAAGCAGGATGGTGGATCAAATAAGACAGATAGCAAAACCGCGTGGAGCCAGCAGGATGCTGGATCTTCTTGGAAGAAGAGTGAAGGTGAAGGTGGATCATCTTGGGGGGGTAAGCAATCTGATGCAAAGGCAGATAATGACTGGAAAAAGCAAGATGGTGGATCTAGCTGGAGTAAGCCAGAAAGCAAAACCTCTTTTAACCAGCAGGGTTCTGGATCTTCTTGGAATAAAAGCAATGGTGGATCTTCTTGGGGTAAGCAATCTGATGCAAATGCAGATACTGCCGGGGAAAAGCAAGATGGCGGATCTAGTTGGAGCAAGGCTGATGACAGCAAAACCTCTTGGAGCAAGCAGGATGGTGGTTCTTGGAACAAAAAGGATGATGGATCTTTCTCCAAGCCAGCTGGAGGTACTTCTTGGGACAAAGGAAGTGGTGGATCTACTTGGAATAAGAAGGAAGCTGGATCTGGTGGGGGAGAAGATACCAGATCTACTTGGGGTAAACAGGATGGTGGATCTTCTTGGGGTAAAGAAGCTGCAGGGGGTTGGAAAGAAGGTGAGAGTGGGAATAGTGGTGGTACGGACCAAGAAGGAGGGAGCTGGGGAAGGCCAAGAGAATTTGATGGAGGTCGTGGATCAGGTGGTAGGAGAGGACGAGGTGGTTGGCGAGGAGGTCGAGATCAAAGTGGTAGAGGAAGATCCTTCAATCAAGGACGGTCTAGTAGCTGGACTACTGATGGTGAAGATAATAATAATAATTCTAATAATGTATCATTTAAGGGTAACCAGTCTAGTTGGAGTAATTCACAGGAACATGGTAAAAATGTTAATGAAGACACCAGTGGTCCTAATAATCAATCGTCTGATTTCCAGAGCACTGGTGGTTGGGGTGCTTCCAAACCATCAAATGATGGATGGTCTTCTAGTTGGAATAAAAATTCAGCCACGACTGAGGTAGGAAGTTCTGGTGGAAACCAGTCAGATTGGGACAAAAAATCTGGTGAAGTGGGTGGAGCCGCTGGTTGGGACAACAAGATTACCCAGAAAGCTTCAGAAGGTAACAACTCTGCATGGAATAGCAAATCTGCAGTCGAACAAGATGGAAATGGAAAAAATCAAAATGATCCATGGAAAAAGACTTCTGATGGAGATTCATCTACTGGATGGGGTCAAAGTAATTCGTGGAAGAGTGGAACTAATGATGCGGGTGGAACTCAAGATTCTTGGAGCAGCAAAAGTAACTGGAGTTCTGGAAGTGGCTTCGGTGGCAACAACCAGCAATCTGATTCTTACAGTGACAGGGGAAGAGGTGGTAGTTGGAGGGGAGGTCGTGGTAGATCAGATAGGGGTGGATATGGAGGTAGGGGTGGTTCAGATGCTGGTGGCTTTGGAGGTAGGGGTGACTCAGATGGTGGCGGCTTTGGAGGTCGGGGAGGTTTTCGAGGTAGAGGGGACAGAGGAGGTTTTAGAGGTAGAGGATCAGATGGAGGAGGATTTCGTGGTAGAGGGCGTGGAAGGAGGGATGGAAGTGGTGAATGGCAGAATAGAAATGATTCGCAGGAAGATAAACCCTACAGTTGGAGCAAAGGCTCTGGCAGTGATGCTGAGGGATGGAAATCTAATAAGGGCAGTTGGAGCCAAGATGACAATAACAAAGGCAGCTGGAAAAGTGCTGATAGTACAGTTTGTGCTGAGGATGGTGGATGGAAGAAAAGATTCGACTCTGAAAAGAATGCGAGTGGAAGTGGTGCTAGTACTACCAGTTGGAATAGTCCAGGAAATAGTTGGAAAGCATCAACTACTACTACAGGAGGTAATGCTGATGATGGTGGATGGAAAAAAGGATTCGACTCTGAAAAGAATGCGAGTGGAAGTGGTGTTAGTACTACCAGTTGGAATAGTCCAGGAAATAGTTGGAAAGCATCAACTACTACTACAGGAGGTAATGCTGATGATGGTGGATGGAAGAAAGGATTCGACTCCGAAAAGAATGTGAGTGGAACTGGTGGCAGTTGGAAGACTGAAGGAAATAGTTGGAAAACATCTACAGCTACTACGGGAGGTACATCGTCAGGGTGGGGTCAGCAGACAACTGTTAGTGAAAAGGAGGTTCAGAATGACAAGGGAACAAGTTGGAACCAGGGAACCGGTTCAGGAAACGCGAGCACAGCTTGGACTGCAAACAAATCCAACACCGACGATATGAACAAACCAAAAGAAACGAACGACGGACCGAGTGATGCGTGGGGTAAATCAACCAGCTCTTGGGGCAAAGGAAACAGCTCTGGTGGCCAGGGAGGCTGGTGACAGCTTTGGACGGTAATTGTATGTAACATAAACTTGGTTGATATTATAATCTAAATCTTTGCCTTATATGATGCACAGATTCTACTTGCAGATATTTGGGATGACAATCTCAATGTTTTTTTTTTACATTAAAAGATGAACTATTTGAAACTTCATTAGCTGCCGCTATACAATGCTTAATATACTTGCTCGGTTGAGATTGTTATGTTAAATATTTTGATTGTAAACCTACTCCTGTTATGCTCTTTCAAATTGATCTGTTTAATTTAGAACTGGCTAAAATGTTAAATGTACAGGTCCATTTGTATTTGCCAGTTTTCTTGTTGAACATTATAGTAATAATTTTGTCCTTAATTTATGCAGGTTATTTTGCTATGGACGGTCGATTGGGCCATCCATGTAATTATGGTTTGTACAAATAACAGATGACGGACTAGCTCTTGGGGGAAGCATGGATTGGGACTTTAGATGCTTAGATGTATCGTAAGTTATTACTCTTGAATTGCAGGACATAAAACTTTTGGAATGTTGGATGTTTGGTACTCTTCATTTTCAATTTCGAAACTGATAATTGTCGCGGTGCTTGCTTTCGCGATGACTTTAACTGTAGCCTTTGGCATGGATTATGTTTGGTCGTGTTATTTACTTCTGTTTGATACTTATTCTGGGGGTGTCTCCATGCATGTTAGTTCCTTGGATGTGATAATATTTCCGAGTAAATGATGGCTCTGGCATAATCAAATTTGGAGTCTTTAGATGAGACGCTGTGTTGATGTTTTTTGGTGGGTTACTTGTTGGTAAGTGAAGAATAACCGTGTCTTGGAATCTATAGTTCACGAAGAAAACTCGCTTGATAATAATATGTGATCGTTCTATTTGTCCAATATGGTCGGTGAATTGTAGTTTGATGGTAGTAAATAGTTGGCTGTAGTACTGCTATGCTACTTACTACCTGATGTTTTGTTTACTATCTATTTGTCTCTTGTATTTTCATTACTTCTTTTTTAACTTGTTTTTTTTCTTGAGTCGAAGGTTTATCGGGAATAGGCTCATTACCTTACCTTTGAGAGGTAAGGTTTTGTGTATATTCTCAAGTAAAATGCTATTTTGCATTATTAAACTTGAAATGTTGAATTATTATTATTAAGTGAAAAGGATGTTTAGAATTCCTTAAATCACTCGCACATGGAGATTATTAGGAGTAGAAAATAAAAGAACACATCGTATCAATGTGTTTGGTTGAAATGAAAAAGGCTAAAAAGTCATAACTCATAATAGGCTCTGAAAATGATGCATGATCTGAAAAAGGAACCTTGGCCAACCATACTCTTTATCTTTCTAAAATTTAATTATACAATTTTCAACACTATAATTCATCATCATTTAGCACGAAAAGTCAAAAAAAATCCAATAGCCACCAATTCTAAGTCATACTCAAGCTCCCCACAAGAAGAAAATAAATTTTTTAAAAAATAAGTGAAAACAAAGTGGTGACATCGAGTAGTAAACAACCCATAAATACCTCTTATCAGAAAGCCAATCTCGTTTATACTTAAATTACTTCATTTCTTAAGCAGATTCTATTTCTACATCACTTACTTTACTATCCACCATTCTTTTAAGTTTTTGTGTAAAGAATATATGACAATAATTTGTATATATCATATTGTTTAGTCCAGGGTTGAAATTTAAAATTTAAACTATTTTTAAAAATAGAACAACATTATTAAATAAAAAATTGGAACCTAAGAGTGTGACTCAATATCTAACACAACCCCATAAATTCCTCTCTTTGACATTCCTATCAATCAACTTATTATTATATACAAAGAAATAATTGAGACCCTTGAAATTGTCACGATGCAATATTTTTTCTTATATCTTTTGATTCTTTTTTGAATAAATATAACAATATAAGTAAATGCTATAGTAAGATTAAGAATAATTGGTTGGTGTACAAAAATAACATAATTAAAAGAGATAATAAGATAGTATAATGAGTGGTTGATGATAATTTTTGTGGTGCGCCGCTCCCAAACATCATTCCAAAAAAATCACTATCATCGCCGGCGCCGGTGGACCCTCCACCGCCACTCCCGCTAGCTCCGGTGGTGGTCCCTCCTCCATAGGATATACTTATACTTTTATCCCTGTTTTTTTATAATAATGAAATATATTATTAGAAATTGAATCGTAATATTTTCGATATAAATTATAAATGTATATATATAGATGTGGAAGAGTGAGTTACTAGAGATTTAACATATATACATGTAAATAAATTTAAGATTGTAGTATTTGTACCTATTGATAAAAATTATTATAACTTTGTATATGTGTGTAATTGCTAAAATTTGTCCAGCCAATCATAAGAATCAAAGCATCTTTCGAAATTCACAGATTTAACTGTCTTTTCATTTTTTGAGTTTCTCGTATATAATTAAGTATTTCTGCAGTTATTTAGGTTTTTTTTTATCGAATTTTCCAATTTAATATGAGGTTGAGTCATTATTTCTTTTCTATTAAATACCTTGCTCAATTTGCATGATGCAAGCCTCAAATATGTGACCTAAATCACGAGTCTCTCACTCATTGTCACTTGAACTAAGCTCCACCAATTTAAGAATAAATTCATAATTTCAAAAGCATAATATCTTTTGTATTAAATATTGAATATATTTAAATTTTCATCCCCCTTACCACCACCACACACTCCTTTATTTTTTCTTTTCTAATATCATTCAATAATTTTTTTGTTATACAAAGAAAATAGTTGAGAGTAGATGTCCCATTATGGGTCTAATTTTCTTGATAATGACACATTTAAAATTTATTACAAGAAATATGAGAAAGTGAGTAATTTTTTGTTTATTCTTTTTTTTTTGTTTTTTATTTATCAAATATATTAATTAAACGATTCTAATAGGTTAGAAAATGAAAAGGTTTTTTTGACATGACATTTTCTAAGAGTCTAATACATCCAAAAAAAAAAAAAAGAAAGGAGAGGAAATTGTTTATTTACAAAATAACATATTTATTAAATATTGGTGTAAGTACAACAACAACATTCCTAACCTTAATTCCATAAGTGAAGTCCAAAAAGATAATGTACCACATATTTTATCAACGTTTGACTATAGAGTTTGAATTAGGTTTTAAAAAATTCTTCAAAAATCTATTTGGCATAGGTTTTGAATGATAGTTTTAAAAAGATGTCACTGAAAAAAGTTCAAGTTTCAAAAACCAGATAAACTTTTCGGACTTTCACGAATAAAATTTCACGATCAACATAACTTTAAATTTTAAAAAATCATAACTTCAAAAATGAAAGTTAATGATTTCAAACATTCTATCACTAAATAAGAATCTTTATAAAATAGAGAGATTGTTTTCGACACAAGTTAGTCTAATATGTGCTAGTAATTGCATTTTTTCCACTAAATCTTTAATACCAAATTGAGCAACTAGGCTATATGGGCCCTACCTTTATCTTTAGTCCAAAAGGCCCAATTAATATCAAATGTGGGGCCCAAACACTTTATTAAAAAAGTACATGTTGGGCCCACTTTTTTGCATGGGCTGGAATGCATGAACCCAAAGAATCTAACTTCACATCTCTCTCACACTCTTATTAGATAACCTCACATGACCTAATCTTCCCTTTTTGCCCTTCACTAAATTTAATTATAATTATTACCACTATACTATATAGATTAGATACATATATAAAATATAAAGATTCTATCTTGATCTCTTTATGTTGTTAGTAATTTATTAGATGTAACAGTAATTTATAACGTGACTGAAAACTATGAAATTTTAAGATTAACTTTCAGTTGAAGTTAAAATACCAAATGATTACTTATCATCTATCTAAATTCTAAAGTCACACAAAGTTACCAAGAGACATAGTGAACACTTACATATTTAGTTGAGTTAGAACAAAAGTTGACTCGAAAATCACAATTAAACGATAGAAAAAAATAATACATAAATTAATGGGTGACGTTAAAAATGACTAGGTCCACGAGTTGATCAAATACTGGAAAAAAATGGACCCCTTTCTTGAGTAGTGATAATGTGACATCTCCATCACCTTTTAAATTCTCAAATATTATGCATAATATAATATTACTAAAGGTAACTTTACTTATCAATAATAAAATATAGAAATTTCAGTACGAGTGATAAAAATATTATAATTTTTAATAAAAGGTTTTCACACGTTTAAGTCTTTTTGAATGAAATTTTTTTCGTTTTAATTATAGATCTCAAATTGAAATTAATTAAATAAAAATATTTAATATAAACTTTTTCATATAATTTTAATCGATTTTAATATGATAATCAAAAAACTAAATAGGAAAAATAAAGTGACATTACTTAAATCTATATGGACTTGAGTATAGAAAAAGACAACTCAAAGAATACACAAGGCTCTATTAAGATTCTCAACGCACGTATTATCTCGTGGATCCATGTATCATATATACCTTTCTACTTATTCTAACCCTTATATCAAAGTAAAATAAAATAAAACATACTTTCTCCGTTTCGATTTGCTTTTCAAAAAATTAACTTGACATGGAATCTTTTTTTAAAAGAAACTTTCAAAACTTTGTAATTAAAACTAACATAAGTAAAATGTATCAAAATATTTTAATCTAATGCTGCACATAAAAAGTTAAACTTAAAAAATGTCAAAAAAGAAAAGCTTATTTTTAAACGGATGAAAAAAGAAAATAAACCAAAAAAATCGAAATGGAGAGAGTATATTCTTTAGCCTTTAACGAATTCACACTATCTTCTATTTGATCAACGCTCTCACTGCGACATAAGAACAAAAAAAGAAATAGCATTTTTGAAGATTTAAAAACTATAGTAAACAAAAAAAAAAAATTAAAACAAGAATTAGTAGGTTCCTTAATTTTATTCCACCATCACCCCACAATCATATACTTTACTACTGATATTATTCTCTTTCGCTTTTAAGCCTACGCAACAGTAAAATACGTCAAGTATCTAAATTCTATTTTCTAAAACATTCAGCAGCTATCATAACAAGATATCAGATAACTTTATCCTCAATAATTTACACAAATTAAAAAAAAATTCACTAACACTTTTTTTATGTTTACTTGTATTAAGTTATAATCTCCTCAATTTTTTTCATCTATTTGAGTGACCGTTAAATCATTTAGTCTGTCTTTTTTCATGTAATTTCTAATTATCCAAATTTTAAGTATATTAAAATTATGAAATTATTTAAATACTAGGGGTAAAAATGTCAATATTTAAGAAATGTTGGGTGTGTGGGGTGAGGGGGGTTGGGGGGGAAGGAGTTGTGTACCTTGTGGCACCAAAAACACCAGCATTAAGAGTGAGTTGATCAATAATAGCAGCGGATTTGGGCTCCACGCTCGAGGCTTTCGCGTATTGGTTACTGAGTCCTTCACCTGATGGCACAAAAAATGCTCCATTTACCATTATATCTCCATCTGTTCTCCAATTCCACCCACTCCACTCTCCCTCGTCCGTTTCCACGCGCTTTGTCACCTATTAGAAATACAAACATTTTCTTGTTAAGGCGCTTTTCGATCTATAGTTTCTCGGAGCGAAGGGTTGGATGGATAGTATGGGTCCTCTGACTTCTAGCTATGTATTGTGCGGCTTCATTTTATAGATAATTACGTATTTCCACAATAAATAAGACAGTAAAATAGAAAAAAAGCATGTGTTGTAGTCTAGTTAGGGAGGGTTTATTTGTGTAGTTTGAAGGAAAAAAAACACATAAATATGACATTTAGGGAGGGTTTATTTGTGAAGTTGAAAAAAAAAACATAAATATGACATTTAAACTTTTTTCCTTTTTTTTTTTGGTATTCCAATTCAAAATTGGAAACTTGTACTAAATTCGAGTAGCATATTGCAAGGCTGAGATACTCTTCCAACGTGCAAAGCTCAAACACAAAAATTGAGTAAAGATGAGTTACCACTATACCACAACTCATGCTAATGACATTTAAGCTTTGTATAATTAGTCATGTATCTCTTTTTCTTTAAGAAAATGAAGGTTATAGTGTCTGAATTAACTCGTAGATTTTGAATAATTGTATAAAATACTCCTTATTCTTCTGTGCTACAATGATTGAAATTCTTTTATACTTATTAGGAAACGAAGACTCGATATTTTATTGGATGAATAAATTTACTAATCAATTATTCAGATTAATTAAAGAAGTAGATTTCAAATATAAATATTAAAAAAAAGACAAAGAAAGAGAAAAATTACCTCTTTAGCATTAGCATCGACAGGTGCAGTATATCGATTGCCTTGACTATTAATTGTAGGATTAGCACTTCCTCCAATTGCATACATTTGCCATTCAGTAAAATCATTGTTGACTACATGTATATATCCTCTTCTACATCTTGGCATCCTTTGTACTAGTCCCACTCCAAAATGATTAAATGCTATTGTCACCTATTCACAAAATTAATTACATATTAAAGAAAAAATATATATATTATACGAAATATTTTAATTTCATTCTAAGCTTTAGAGCTCTAATATGAAGTATAACGAATGATAAATTTAAACCATATGACTAAAACTAAAAAGTATTGAGTTTGAGAGTTTTGTCTTAAAAGTTTACTCTCTTTGTTTGAAAATAGAGAAAAAAAATTAATTTTATAATCCTAAATTAAAAATATCACTTTAATTCTGTGGCGTTAAACATGATAGGTAGAAAGTTGAAATTAAATTATTTTTATAAAATAAAAAAAATAAGAAGAAAGTAGATCGTTCCTTATGAAATAGAAGGAGTTACTCATTTAAAATCGAAATAAATCAAAATCACTGTAATCCAACATGCATGAACTTCAAATTCTTAATTTGTCTTTAGATAATTTAAAGCTTTGTTTCAGAAGTAATCATATTAAAACTTTATCAAGATGAAATTCAAAATATAATGAACAACTATATTATTTAAACTTTCCAAAAATATGCATAATAAATTGTTTATATGTGTGTATTTTTTAAAAAATTTAATAACGATATAATAATATTTTTTAAAAATTCGAGGAACATAAATCTAACCTGCATTCCGGCATCAGGCGAGTAACTATCATCATGTCCCAATAGCATAACTTCATCATGGTGACTGAAATAGCTATTAGAAATCGTTATACCAGTGGACCCCATAATAGCATCAATTAAGCCATCAGTACAATGCGATAAAGCACAATGATCAATCCATATATTCCGTGACGAAAATATCGAGATCCCGTCGCCGTCCGATCTACCCCGGTGACCGACGTGCGTCGGCGTCGACCGTATGTCAGTATTTCCAGACGGTAAACAATTGTAAATATGAATATTATGTATAATCACATTGCTAATATACTGCAACGTTATACATCCGTTACCGGTGATGTGAACTTTCGCTCCCCGGCCGTCGATTGTTTTGTAACTGTTAACGATGAGTTCGTGTTTCAATTTAATGAACATATCGCCGGAGAAGATGATCCAGAGTGGTTCTTCCTGGATTACAGCGTGCCGGAGTGTTCCCTGAGTTGGATTTACGGTGTCGAGATCTGAGGAATCGGAAACGACGTAGTATTTGCCGTTTTTACCTCCGATTGCGTTCTGGCCGAAACCTATAGCGCAATCGGCTAAACGCTGCCGGTTTTTCGACCAATTTGGATCGCAGCGCCAGCAATCGTCGATTGGATTTCCGGTTTCACATTGAGTAGTTATGGCATTCATGGTGGTGTTCCATAGTTGCCTTCTCGAAATCGATTCATTCACCTTCCTGTAAACAATGAAAAAAATACATTTAACATAGCACTAACGCATCGGATTTCATCAAAACAGTCAAATTTAGTACTAAAATCGATATGAATATGTGACAAGTTTGAGCTCAACCAACATATGCCGTGTGGGGAGCAAGATGAGTGATACATTTGGCTAGCGTTGGTGAAGAATGCAAGCAAAATTGGAGCTCGAGTATAGAGAAGGTCATGTTTGTGGTGAAATTTAGCTATTTGAAGACATTGTAGCGAGATGAGCTTCGTCAATGTGGTAAGTACTCTTTCATTTTTAATCAAAATATTTGAATTCTTAGTTCTAATTGTTGAGCTATTTTTGGTACACTATGTTTTACCTCCAATTTGAGACTTCCTGATACAAAGTCCGATTAGTTTGAGTCCTAAAACTAACATAGAACACCTCAAGAGAAACCAATTGAATTTTGTGAATTTTCTTTTAAAAAAAACAGAAATTGTCAAACAATAACAATAATATACTCAGTGTAATTTAACAAGTGAATTTCAGTAAGATGTACGTAAATCTTACTTCTACCTATGTGGGGTAGAGAAAATATTTCTGATTGACCCTCAGCTCGAAAAAAAACACAAAGATGCTTGTATGAGCAAAAAATACTAAGAATATGAGGTAATGTTGAGCATAAAGTTAGAATCACCTTTGTACTTCTTGAACCACAACTTCAGGGTAAGGATGTTGATGAGGAAGTGTGAGATTAAAGGAAGCTATAATTTGTGGGAAAAAAGATACTAACAAACAAAACAAGAGAATGCATATAAGAGAAAACATATTTGTAAGTGTAACAACAAATTTGATTGAATGAGTTAATATATTCTTTTGTATTTGTTGTGTTTCTTGTGTAAAAGGAACTCTCTCAATGGAGGGAAGAGATTTCTTGCTCTTGAATTATTTTGGAAAACTAAATGTTTTATAATAACAATATAGTTGAGCACTAGTAACAAACTTTTTAATAAAATAATGGTGTTTTTGGACTTTGTAGTAGTATATTTTTGTGTGTATATGCAAAGCCAAAACCCAATACCCACACAAGGAAAGTTTAGTTTTTTTGTGTGAGAAAAGAGGGGAAGAAGCCCTCTTCTTGTTTTGCTCTCTTTCTGCCGCCTTCTTTTGCCACTTCCATAAATATGTCCTTTTTAATTTTCTCATTATACAAATAGACATTTAAATTTATATAAAATTAAATTAATAGACACATATATTTTGTATGACGTAATACATAGAATGTTACGTATGACACAAAATTATCATATTAGTTGATACATAAGATGAATATCAATCTATCTATTAATTTAGTTTTATATAAGTTAAAGTGTTTACTTGAGGATATTTGAAATTAGAAGGTATAAATGTAAATTCAAGTGAAGTTAAAAGACATATTTATATATTATGTATAATTATTTTATACAACATTCATATACTCTGTTCTTCCATCTCAATTTAAGTGTATTATTTTACTTTTTAATCAATTTTAAAAAGAAAGTATTTTCTCTTATTTAGTAATTTTTTTAATTTCTATATTATATTAAGTAACAAGTTTATATGAAAACTATACATATTAAAAGTCTTTGTTTTTTCTTAAATTTTATGTTTAGCTAAATTAAGTTTAGAATAATCCATAGTTGCTCTATCCTAATTTATATTTATATGATATTTTTGAGAGTCGTAATTTAACTTTTGATATTTTAACTATATCATATAAATCGAGATGAAAAAAAATAGGAAGTGGCTTATCCAAAAATGTATCAGCAGCTTCTTGTGGGACAGAGAAGTTGGGATTTTTCTACTTTAGGGGCTGGAGATTCTTTTATTGAAAGGGAGAAAGATATTATTTTTGCTCTTCTTTTTTTTTCATAATATTTATATGCTAATATATGGTATTGTTATTATATTCTTTAAAATCTTTTAACTTTCTAGATCTGGACAAGTGCTAAAACTTTTTTAAAACACGTAATTATGGTTAAAAAGGTTTTGATTTGTGAATGTTAAGATTTGTCTTGAACTAAATTAACTATATAACCTTTTTAAGGTCATAATGTCCTACCAAAAATAAAAACAAGGCCATAATTGCAATAATAAAATGGTAGGTCTCTTCCATTATTTTTATAATAAAAGGTAATTTCTTTTGGTAATTATGTCCTGCCTTTGTCAATTTCAATTTACTAATTATATTAGAATTACTTATAATGGTCTTTAATCTTATTTTGTTGTGCAAATATTTTTATATTATTTTAATATGTAATAATATTAGATTATACCATCGTCTAACATCGACGATAACTTGAAAAACTCACAAAATATTTTTTTACTAAATAATTATCCCAAAGCAAAACAATCGATAAAAATTACACTTGATAAAATCCATATTAGCAACATGCTTGTTAGAAAAAATCTTTAAAAAATTAACATTTGAAAAACATGATCAATGATTTGAAATTGTGTACTATTTATTGCCAACAAACACTACAATTTTCAATGTTACCATTATTATGTTGAATAAGCAAAACACGTCAAGTTCCCCAACCAAGCAAACATCATGAAATTAAAACCTTTAAATTCTAATGAATACTTTAATTGCAAATATATTATATGAGGTTATTGAATTAGATAAGTTTTATATAAAAATATGCTTTGTTTGGCTAAATCAATCTAAAAATACTCTTAACATGTATAATATTAATTATTTTATGCTAGACTTATATGATTTTTTTTCAAGCGACATATACTAGTTAGTAATAACTTTTCGGATTCGCATGGAGTTCCAAAATTTCACAATTAAAAGCTCCATAACAATGTTATGAAATTTCAGATGTAGAATTTTGAATTGCAAATACATGATGTTATTGAATTAGAAATATATAACTAATTAAAAAAAAAGTATTGCCCCAAAATATTTATATCCCCTCAATATATCCAAATATGGAGTCCGAAACTCAAAGGGTACAAAATATTAACAAAAATTCTCAAACGGTATATAAAAATTTATATTAACCAAAACGGTAAAATCGCTGCCGAGGCAGCGATTTACTTCAATTGAAAAAGTAAAATCGCTGCTGAGGTAGCGATTTTGCCAAAAAATTTTTTTTTTAATAAAAAAATGAAATCGCTGCTTGAGCAGCGATTTCAAAATTTTTCTTCTTACAAATCGCTGCCAGAGCAGCGATTTGATATTATTTTTTAATTTTCTTTTTTTAAAAAAATAAGGTATATCGCTGCACTGGCAGCGATTTATAAAGAATTTTTTTATATATATACAGCAGCGATTTACAAAAAACAAATTTTTTTTTTGTAAATCGCTACTCTGGCAGCGATTTATATCAAATTTTTTTTTTTTAATAAATCGCTGCCTAAAAAAAAAATTTGTTATTAATTTTTTTGTTAAAATTATATTGTTAAAAATTAAATTAAATAATTTTTCTCCTTTAATTTTTTATTTAAAAAAATTAATTATTTGAATTCAAATATTATTTAAATTTAAATTCAATATAATATTTTTTTTAGAAAGAAAATATATTTATTACTTTACTTATTTTTAATTTTTTTAAAATAATGTATATTTTCTTATAAGTTATATACATAAATTTTAAAAAATATTATAATTTTTTATATATATAAAAATCGCTGTTTTAAGCGATTTAATAACAATTTTTTTTAAATAAATCACTGCCACGAATTTCTTCATTTAAATGGCTATGTATGTCACCTTTAAGCACGAGAACTTACTGATTAGATCTTAAAGTTTTGAATTTAATTTAGGAAAATTTTTCAAAATGTCAATATTTTAGCATTTAAGAGGACTCATTAGCAACAACTTCAATATTTAGTAAAAATGTCATTTTAGTTTGTTATGTATGTTTTTATTATTTATTTTTATTTAAAGAATATAATTATTTAATAACAAATAAGAGAAAATTAGGGGGGGAATATTTCAAAAAATGGCAAGCATCCTTAATTTTCTCATCAGTTATATTTTCAAATAAAATTTAAATTTTTTTTTCTCCAAAATTTTTACCTTTTTAAAATTATATTCATTCCACATTATATTCTTATATTTATTATAGTTTTTTATTAGTTTGTATTCATTCCAATAGGTATGCCGAATTTATCTATATAGTCATTTAAGAAATATATTTGTATTTTTACATATTTTTTCCCTATATAGTTATTTTTTTCTTCAAAAATCCTATATGTATTCATTTCAATATGTATTTTATTTGTATTTCTATTTATTCTAGTTTTTATTTAGAATTTTGTATAATAATATATAAAATACAAAAAATTAGTATGATGAAAAAGTGAATGAAATATAAAATTGAAAAGAAATAATTGAATATTTGGTGTACTCATTTAGCCAGTTTTATCAACGTGGAGCAACAATTTGTGATTATATGTTGTCTAGTCATTTTGATTTGATCGTAAGACCGCAATACAATTTGTAACGATCGTAGTGAAGTGATAAGTACTTATTCATTTTTAATTAGATTCAATTTAAGAAAAGAATTATAAACGAACGAGCCCATTATTCATTATATTTTGACTAAAAATATCGACATTTAAAGAAGTGAATAAATAATCAAATTAATTATTATTGTGGCTTGACTTCACTTTTCTTCATCTTATCACTTGTCATCAAGTTTCTTTCTTCAGATTTTTCAGTCAATTTAAAATAAATTCATATGCAGGCGTTACATCTTTGTGCAAAAGATCCATACCTCTAATTAGCAAGAAAATTTTATAACTGAGGTTTGAGGAGAAGTATTTGTCTTTACGTCATTTCGCTAGATTTGATTACGTGTCATTGGACCATTGAGACTCCCTTCAACTAAAACTTGTGTATCTATCAGTCGTGAATCTTTCCAAGCGTTTCTTAGATACCAACTCATTCTGCGTAGATTGACTAAATGTAGAAAACTTTTCACGAATAACATGACTAGCGATATATTATTCTGAAATAAATCCTTTTCGATTAATTCACTTTAGTTATCATGGAAGTAGCTCTAGTTTGTTGGTTTATTTAGTTTTAATTAATCAAAATTTAGGTTAAGGGCTCGACTATAAACCAACCTCTAATTATTTTTAAATGGTAAATCAATTAGGTGCGAAAAAACAATTATATAAACTTTAATTTAATAATGGAAATTGCCTAATACCATATAAATAATTAAATTGGTTACAATGATATATTATATTTCCTTCTTTATTCCATATGACGTTAGTTCTCGATTATATATTACTAATTTTTAATTATTGCATTCCCAAAAATATGAATCATTGTACCTACCGTTTCATTCAACCACTCTTGCGTTTTGATCAATACGGTACGTCAAAATATTTTAGCATCTCGTTTATAAATTATGATTTGCTCATTTGGTTAGATTGTATAATAATTGAATAAAATTTTTATAACCTTTAAACTTTTCACGTTTAAAAAAAAAAAATCAATATAAAAAATATAAATTAAACGCGTTCAAATAAAAATTTAATTATATCTAACTGAGGTCAAGTTATGCTAAACATCTCATATTTAGATATTATGAACTAATCACCAAGGTAATGGGATGCGATAAATTGTGATCGCATGATTCTTAATCAGAGTTTTAATATTCAAATCTTATAAGCAAAAAAATTTATAATAAAAAGAACATAAGCTTTACGTACGAATTTAATTAAATTAGGCTATTAATATATACGATGTAAAATATATCAAACATACTATAAAAAAATAAAAAATAAAAAGAAAAGAATTTTACAGAATAATAATATGATTCACTAACTCACCCTAAACCCCACCGTCACCCAAAATACAAAAACGAGTGAACAAATTGTTTTTTTTTCTAAAGACTGACCTTTTCTTATTTATTTATTTATTAAAAAAAGATAATTAAATTATTAAAAATAAAATAATAAAAAAAATAGTTAGCCTGACAAAAAGGATGACCCTGGATCATTTGCAAAGTTAGACCTATAAGCAACACAATGACAAAGAATCTCTATTATATATTATGCTAAAAGATGAAATTTTAATATACTTGCATACTATAGTAATATGATATACTTTCTTTTATTTACTGATAATTTTCGTTTAAACATTAAATGGAATATAATGTGGTGTCTCCCGAAAGACGAATCGATGAGGACAGATTAAGTAAAATTAGTTAAAATTGATATTATTTTGTGTTATTGAATTTATTTGATTTTAGTACTTTCACTAGTGAATCGTAAATCTAATTTATACGTAAAAAATATTATGAAAATTACAACAAAAACCATTCTGTCACTACCCAAATCCGGGCCGCGACTGGCACCCACACTTACCCTCCTATGTGAGCGAACCAACCAATCTAAACCTTAACATTTCAATGTAATATCAACAGTAAATAATGCGGAAGACTCAAACTCATTAAATAAAACCAATCCATTAACTTTTAAAATTCAACATCTATTATTTCCCAAAATCAGGAAGTCATCATCACAAGAACATCTATGATCAAATTACTAGACTAAGAGTATTCTAAAAACTAAAACAAGTAAAAGCTAGTCCATGCCGGAACTTCAAGGCATCAAGACATGAGGAAGAAGATCCAGTCCAAGCTAGAAGCATTAGCTCACCCTGAAGATCCGATGTGACGAAAACTGGCTAGAGTTGCGGTTGAGTTGAAGACGATGGCACGTTTGCTGCACTCCACAATTAACAAAGAAGAAAACATAAAAGTAGGGGTCAGTACAAAACACGGGTACTGAGTAGATATCATCGGCCAACTCAAAATAGAAAACAGTATATATTAAGCAATATAGAAGGGTTTACAATACTACTAACACATATCATTCGCTATTAAGAGTTTACTACGAATAGCATGAAAACCATAACCTACCTCCACCGAAGATTAGTGATCAAGCAAGCAATTTTCTCCAAAGCTTTGTGTTTCCCCTTCTCGATCGACCCTCTCTCTCTCTTCTTGTTCTTTCTATTTTCTTTATTCAAACCCTCTTTCTTTTACCCTAATTAGTATATAATTAAGAATAAAAGATGGCAATAATACCCCACTAATTAACTTAAGGTTAACTCTTTTAACCCCCAAGTAATTAGACTTATTAACATTAACCCACTAACTTTATAATTAAGGCAGGAATAGTAAAAAACGTCCCTTAAACGTAAAAAGAAATCCGACCCGAACTGGGATTACGCAGCCTGTGACGGCCCGTCGTGCCTGCGACGGTCCGTCCTGCTGCCCGTCACAGAGTTCAGAGACTCAATTTCTCTGAAGAGTCTGTGACGGTCCGTCCTGCCATTCCGTCACGAAGTTCAGAGAGTCGATTTTCAGTACCCAATTTCAGATTTTCTAAGTGTTTTGAAACGAGACCCTGCGACGGTCCGTCGTGCCCATGACGGTCCGTCGTGGGATCCGTCGCTTCTGCCAATTTTTTCAGAATTGAAGTCTGCTGCCCAAAACGACTAAACAGGTCGTTACACATTCTGATGCTAAAAATATTAAATGTTTTATTATTATCCTAATTGATAATTAAAATTAGAGAGGCACAACTTTATTCATCATCACATGCAATTTCACCTAAGCATATTATAGCAAAGACATTTAAACTTTAATTTGACATAACATGAGTTGTTTTGAGGATAAATATTGAATCGAATATAAACTTTTTAAAGATTTACCATGCATTTTTTCTTCAATAGTACTTCTTTTATAACAAAAGCTGCAAAAATAAACATTTTACTTTTTCTTTTTGTCATGTGGTAACATGTATGTATGTTTTTTTTTCTATAAACAAAAAAAAATTCCATACTTAGCTGACATGGATCCCATACCCTTAATAATAACAACAAAAAAGTTTGTTTTTTTAAAAGTAATTCAACATTTTAGATATCCATTTTCTATAATCTTAGTAACAATCATTATTACTATGGTTAAAGACGGAAAAAATTGCTTAGTTTTATCTTAAATTTTTAAGACTGTAAATAATTTAAGATAACTATTTTTATGTATTTACGTATTTACGATAGATAATTTGAGATGGAGAAAATTTTAATTAGTTGTGCTAAACACAAAAAGAAAATGAAAAAAGGAAAAAAAAAGGACATAAAAGTCAAGCCACCATCGAACATATATATTATTAATAAGAAGATAATGAAAGATTAATCATCTTGTTTGATTTTGGAAGCAAAATTATACTTTTTTTTAAAAAAAAAAAGTCCTAATAATCCACTCAATGCAAATTACGTAAAGCACTTAATCTTTGATTATTATTTTTTCATGCATGCATTATGAATATGGATGTTTAATTCGTATTTTTTTTCCCTTGGATAATAATTAATTTTAATGCCAAAATATTGGGAGGGTATTAATCACCACGTCATAGTCAAAGTCTCTTTTAATAATTTTTTATAATCCAACATTACACATGTTTTTCATTTTCTTGATAGTTACAATAAATTAAAACGACGGTTAATTAGGACTCTATTAATAGATCGTTTGAATTAGCTGATTAAAAATATTTAAGAAGTTAAAATAATTTTAAAAATAAATAATTATACAATTACGTGAATTTGTTGAACTTTATGATAAGTTAGTCATGTCTTGTGTGTCTGATAAGAGTATTTTAATAAATACTTATTATATTTTAATGATGTCTTTAAATATATTTATTAAATATATAAATTTAAAGTGATTTTATATTAAGAAAAACAAAGGATGGAAATAAAATAGAAAAATAATTAAAAGTTAGTATATTATATGAAGAGTATTTTTTGAAGATTACAAAGGATAATAGAATTAAAAATTTGTAATTATAAAATCATGAGTCGGAGTAATTAGCTTATGACTGATTATAATTTATAAGCACTTGACGAATAAAACCAAAAAAAATTATAATAAGCTAACTAGTTTAATTAATTTATTAATTTATCCAAATAAGCTATTGTATGTTATATTTTATAAGTTTAATCGAATTTAATATTTTTTATATATAAAACTTAATCAAAATTTGTATAAAAATATTAAATTTGAAATTCATATATAAATATTTTCTTCTTTTGAAAAAATTAATAACCCCAATAGAAACAAAAACAGGGCGGTGGAGAATTACACAATACTGACTCATCATTTAGATTCTTTGTTTCAACTTCATGACATTGATGTGTTTTTGACTCAATTAAAGTTTATTTTATTTTATTTTCAATATTTCCCTTCACTATAATTATTGTTAATAGTATTTTCTTTTACTTATTTTTGAAGAAAGTGTCATTACACAACTCCATGAGGAGTTAATTACTTAATTAATGGAATATAATAAAATACTTCAACTACAATATCCCCCTTTTTAGATATCCATAATATGCTGACTATTTATAACGTGAGAAGTAAATGATTAATTATTGATTTATTTTTCAAAGAATATATTTTTTTCAAAAATCCTGCTAGATTTGTTTGTTTTTTTAAGGGATAATGAACAAGTACCCCCTCAACCTATGCCCGAAATTCCAGAGACACACTTATACTATACTAAGGTCCTATTATCCCTCTGAACTTATTTTATAAGTAATTTTCTATCCCTTTTTAGCCTACGTGGCACTAGTTTGAAAAAAAAAGTCAACCATCGTTGGACCCACAAGATAGTGCCACGTAGGTCGAAAAGGGGTAAAAAATTATTAATAAAATAAGTTCACGGGGGTAATAGGACCTTAGTATAGTATAAGTGTGTCTCTGAGATTTCGGGCATAGGTTGAGGGGGTACTTGGGCCTTATCCCTTTTTTTAATACTATACTATTGGATCAACAAATTAAATTAGTTGTGAGTAATCTTTAAAAAGATATGGATTAATAGATTTTGAATTAAGCCTAAACCTAGTTTTTTGAAGTTTCAAAATGCAATGATATAGATCTACTTGACGTAATTAAAGTCCATGGACAATTAGTGTAGTCATTTTCCTATTACCCCACTCCTAAATCTAATAATTATAATATTTCGTTTGCATTATTTGGACCTCATTTATAATTTTTTTAATCTTTTTTTTCCTAATTGTTCTTCTCTTTTTAGTTATGTGGGAATTTTTTTATCAATTATTTCACCTTTTATTATATAAAATAATATATAAATAACTTATACACATATTAGTTATTGTTATTTCGATAATAATATTTCGATAATAAAATAGGGCTGTTATTTCGATAATAATGTTTCGATAATATTTCAATATTTTTGTTTTGTTTGTTTCTTTTAGTTGTAAAATCCTACTGAGTACTCCTTCACTCGTTTGTTCTATTAAGTAATAATCACTCTAGTTTCTAGTTTCAACTTCCCTTAAAATTTATACTTTTTTTTTAACTACGAATCTACTATACTTTTCATCTCTTTCCCTTAGCCTTTTGTTCTTACGAATGATCTTCTTTAACCCCACCCCGAAATTGGTTATTCATCGTTCTTCTTAGAACATTTAACCTGACATAGTCCTAGGAATTTACAGGTTAATCCATCGATATTCATAAGAGGCTAAGAGACTAACCATATACTAGATAAAATAGATTCATAATAATATTTATATCTTTACATGAACTTAAAAAAATAGTTAACACATATTTATATAACAATAATTTTAAACACACATAATTTACATATAGGGGAAGTTTAACAGAAACTTAGATATGAATACTTACATAATTAGAACTGAGTGAAGTTTCCCTTTCGGGAAACCCGAAAAACTTCCAAGCTTACTTCGAATCAAACTTTAAAAACGCTTAAAGAACCAACAACTGAAAATCTTTTTACAATGTTTAAAAGATAAGTTATAAATGAAAAGGTTGTTCTGGAATTTTTGAGAGCTTTTGTAGTGAGTCTTTTCTTGCTTGCTTTCTCTCTTCTCTTTGTCTTCAGAAAGTTTTCTTTTATAATTGTCTTCAGACTTCAAACTCCGGATTTCAAATGGAAAAGGGAATCTTATCACTTCAGCCGGGTACACATCTGGGCCCCATCGTCACGTGAAGTCATTGTCCCTTCTTCTTGCATTATTGTTCCTGGAATCTGATCTGACATCCCTTATTATCTTATCTCTTTTCCTGAATACGACGCGTCCCAATAGTTTTTCCACATGTGTGGTAGTGAGTAAAGTGGGACTCACATATTTGACTAAAGAGGCATCCCTCTTTTAAGTGTACAATAATATGATAAAACGATATTTATATATATATTATCTAATTTTTTTTTATGTGTCTAAATTATGCAATGCAATTGAATCAAAACTTGCTCTTGAATCATCATCATCATTTGGGTCTTGGGCAAATTGCATTGAGTCTTCAAAATTATCTGAATTATTTGGGCTAGGAGTAGAAATTCATCTTGGGCTTTGTATTGGGCTTGGGTTTATATGTTTGTCTTTTTCTTGTTTTTGTTTGAGTAGTTTTTCTACAATCTAGGTTATTAGGAATTCTAACTCTTTATTTTTTTAGGCTTTTTTAACTTTTTGTCTGATTGTCTTGTTAAATGAGAGTGGTAATTTTCTTCTTGAAGATGAACTTTCGTCTCTTTCACTTTTTGGCAAAGTGACAGCCATTAACGGGTTTGAAGTCTTTACCGGTCACCGTTTGAACCGGACTAGCTGTATCATCATCCGATACAGTGGATTTCTTAGCATTCAGTGGGGAATGCACACCCATCTAATCCATTTTTGTTTGGCATGGAAAACCCTGTGTATCTGTCTGAGTTTGTATATTCTTACCTTTGCTTTCCAATTTGCTGAGTCTTTCCCTGAGCTTGGCATTTTCTTCCATTAAAGCTTCATTTTTTAAATTTAGCCTCTTGAATGCTTCAGTCATGGATGAGCAATGGTCGCAAAATATGATTTTGTCTGTGTCTTTTTGGATGTTATACTGTGGGATTTTTTCTGGGTTTTGTCTGAGAGCTGGAGAAATATAATAGTTTGGTCCTAATATTCCTCTAGCATAGTCTAAAGCTTCTGTAAAATCATTAAAACCTTTGAAAAGTGGTTTATGAAAATCTTTGATTGAATCTAAAACTTCTATCAATGTTTGAAACACACCGTTTGTCTTACCATGAATTACTACGTAATATTTAAATTTATTTTCCTTATTTTTACTAGTAAAATAGTATCCTAAAGCATTTAGAACAACAATTATATATTTAGTGTCTTTTTTATTATGTGCTATCCATATGTTATCTATAAGACATGTCTGTTGTTTGTCTAATTGACAGTTAGGTAAATGTCTAAATGTTAAGTTTGACGGTCCATATGCAATTATGTTTTGTACTCCAAATTGCATTCTTTCTATTCTAACATCGTCAATTTTATCTAATGATTTAAAATGTAAATTAGCTAACACTGTCTGCTTATAAGAGTCTGCCAAACCTGAGGTTGAAGGTTGAACCTTTTTACCTTTGTCTGATAGTAGAGGTCTCATTCTGTAAAATTTAAAATTTAATTAGTAATCTACTTAATTGATCTGCAATAGGTTTGGAATCAAACATATTGAATTTCTTCAGCAGCTCTTTGATGTACTTCTCCTGGCAAGTATCCTCTGTAAAAAGTGATGTTTTTAGCTTTCAACAGTAGAACTCCCTTGATGGTTAGAATTGCTGTGCAGGTATCTTTTGTGTGAATGTTAAATATTTGTTCAAGATCATTTTTTTGTACCTTTCGTAGGTATACTCTCAATAGGGACCTGCTCAGCAAAAGAAGAGGCTAGAACAATTAAGGAATGAAATTAGCTGTAATATATGGTTTAGATAGTTTTAGAATTTATATTTTAAATAAACCAGAAATATTAGTAAGAACAGATTGTGAAGCAATAGTAAAGTTTTATCAAAAAATTAATGATAAAACTAGCAGTAGAAGAAGATGGTTAAACTTTTTAGATACCATATCTATTTACCATTCTATAGTTTTTGAGCATATTAAAGGAAATGATAATAATATTGCAGATCAATTAAGTAGATTACTAATTAAAGTTTAAATTTTACAGAATGAGACCTCTACTATCAGACAAAGGTAAAAAGGTTCAACCTTCAACCTCAGGTTTGGCAGACTCTTATAAGAAGACAGTGTTAGTTAATTTACATTTTAAATCATTAGATAAAATTGACGATGTTAGAATAGAAAGAATGCAATTTAGAGTACAAAACTTAATTGCATATGGACCGTCAAACTTAACATTTAGACATTTACTTAACTGTCAATTAGACAAACAACAGACATGTCTTATAGATAACATATGGATAGCACATAATAAAAAAGACACTAAATATATAATTGTTGTTCTAAATGCTTTAGGATACTATTTTACTAGTAAAAATAAGGAAAATAAATTTAAATATTACGTAGTAATTCATGGTAAGACAAACGGTGTGTTTCAAACATTGATAGAAGTTTTAGATTCAATCAAAGATTTTCATAAACCACTTTTCAAAGGTTTTAATGATTTTACAGAAGCTTTAGACTATGCTAGAGGATATTAGGACCAAACTATTATATTTCTCCAGCTCTCAGACAAAACCCAGAAAAAATCCCACAGTATAACATCCAAAAAGACACAGACAAAATCATATTTTGCGACCATTGCTCATCCATGACTGAAGCATTCAAGAGGCTAAATTTAAAAAATGAAGCTTTAATGGAAGAAAATGCCAAGCTCAGGGAAAGACTCAGCAAATTGGAAAGCAAAGGTAAGAATATACAAACTCAGACAGATACACAGGGTTTTCCATCCCAAACAAAAATGGATGAGATGGGTGTGCATTCCCCACTGAATGCTAAGAAATCCACTGTATCGGATGATGATACAGCTAGTCCGGTTCAAACGGTGGCTGGTAAAGACTTCTCAAACCCGTTAATGGCTGTCACTTTGCCAAAAAGTGAAAGAGACGAAAGTTCATCTTCAAGAAGAAAATTACCACTCTCATTTAACCAGACAATCAGACAAAAAGTTAAAAAAGCCCAAAAAAATAAAGAGTTAGAATTCCTAATAACCCAGACTGTAGAAAAACTACTCAAACAAAAACAAGAAAAAGACAAACTGTAACGACCTGTTTAGTCATTTTGAGCAGCAAATTTTATTTCTGGAAAACTGGCAGAGGCAACGGATGCCACGACGGACCGTCATGGTCACGACGGACCGTCGTGGAGGTCTCGTCCCATAACACTTAGAAATTCTGAAATTGGGTACTGAAAATCGACTCTCTAAACGTCACGACGAAATGGCAGGAAGGACCGTCGCAGGCACGACGGCCCGTCACAGGACTTTTTACAAAAATCAAGTCTCTGTATCGTGTGACGGACAGCAGGATGGACCGTCGCAGGCACGACGGCCCATCACGGGCTGCGTAATTCCAGGCGGGGTCGGATTTCTGATTAATTAATTTAAGGGGCATTTTAGACTATTTCCTGCTTTAATTATAAAGTGATGGGTTAATGTTAATAAGTCTAATTACTTAGGGGTTAAAAGAGGTAACCTTAAGTTAATTAGTGGTTATTAGTGACATCTTTTAAAACTTAATTATATGATAATTAGGGTAAAAGAAAGAGGGTTTGAATAAGAAAAACAGAAAGAAAAAGAGAAGAGAACGAGTAGAGAGAGAGAGGAACGAAAAGGATAGCAAGGATTTTGAGAAGATATCTTGTTCATCGCAATTCTTCGGTGAAGGTAGGTTATGGTTTTATGCTATTCGTAGTAAACTCTTAATAGCGAATGATATGTGTTGGGTAGTATTATAAAGTCTTCTATATGCTTAATTGTGTGCATGCATGATGTGATTTTATATATATGATTGTGATGAAATAAGCATGATGAAGCTATTGAATCCCAAATTTTGATAAAAACCTAATCTCTTGTTAATGATGATGCCTTGATATAAAAGAAGGCTTGATGAACTGAAGTAATGAGATGATGATGCCTTGGTATAAAAGAAGGCTTGATGAATTAATAGAATGAGATTAGTGGATCGGAGTGTCACGTTCCGACACATAGAATTAGTGGGACGGGTGTCACGAACTGACACGTAGATGTAGGGGATCGGAGTGTCACGTACCGACAGATAGAATTAGTGGGACGGGTGTCACGAACCGACACGTAGATTTAGGGGATCGGAGTGTCACGCACCGACACATAGAATTAGTGGGACGGGTGTCACGAACCGACACGTAGAATTAGGGGATCGGAGTGTCACGTTCCGACACATAGTAGTAGGGGATCGGAGTGTCACGTACCGACACAAGATGAATAAAGATAATGAATCTTGAAAGATGCTAATATACTCAATCTAAAGAACATGTATCCCAAATGAGTATGGTATGGAGGCTTGAGTCCTCATGTATGAACTTGGCGGTATTCATAAATGATGTTTATACTTGTTGCTATCACATGTTAAGAGTATTAGTTGATTTTATGATGTTATCTGAGATATATTGCTTTCTATTTTGAGTTGGCCGATGATACCTACTCAGTACTTGTGTTTGTACTGACCCCCTACTTTTATGTTTTCTTCTTTGTTATTTGTGGAGTGCAGCAAACGTACCATCGTCTTCAACTCAACCATAACTCTAGCCAGTCTTCATTACACCGGATTTCAGGGTGAGCTAATGCTTCTAGCTTGGACTGGATCTTCTTCCTCATGTTTCGATGCCTTGAAGTTCCAGCATGGACTAACTTTTACTTGTTTTAGCTTCTTAAAATACTCTTAGTTTAGTAATTTGATCATAGATGTTCTTGTGGTGATGACTTCCAGATTTGGGGGAAATAATAGATGTTGAATTTTAGGTGTTATTGAATTGGTTTTATTAATGAGTTTAAGTCTTCCGCATTACTTTCTGTTGATATTATATTGAAATGTTAAGGTTTAGATTGGTTGGTTCGCTCACATAGGAGGGTAAGTGTGGGTGCCAGTCGCGGCTCGATTTTGGGTCGTGACAAACTTGGTATCAGAGCATTAGGTTCGTTGGTCTCATCACACAAGAACAGGTCTAGTAGAGTCTTAAGGAACGGTAGGGGGACGCCTTTACTTTTCTTTGAGAGGCTATAGGACTTTAGGAAAATTCCATTCTTTCTTTCTTTCGTGCTATTACTTGAATTCAATTGGTATCTAGGTGATACAAATTGGTATCTGACCATCTTCACTCTATTTCGCAGATGGTTAGAACTAGAGCAATGAATACGCCAACATCAACACCGGCGGAACAGGGTGCGTCTGAGCCAGCCGGTGGGGCTGTAGCTCGAGGAAGAGCAACGGCAAACCTCGAATGCATCAAACCAACCAATGGGGGACCTACATCTCCTACCATATAGTGCTTCAAATGGAGCCATGTCAATACTCGAGTGATAGCTATTGTGTTATGAGAACTCTGCTAAGGGTAAGAAGCTATCCCAATTGCCACCAAATTCTATCACACACGCACGAAGCATATCCTCCAACACTTGAATTGTTCACTCAGACTGACCATCGGTCTGAGGATGGAACGCGGTACTAAGGTCCAACCTAGTACCTAATTCCGCATGCAATGTTTTCCAAAACTTAGAAGTAAACTGCGTACCTCTATCTGATATGATGGATAGTGGAACCCCATGCAATCGAATGATTTCTGAGGTATAGATCTTGGCTAACTTCTCGGCATTGTAAGTCACCTTAACCGGAATGAAATGAGCAGATTTAGTTAACCTATCCACAATCACCCAAATGGAATCAAACTTACCCAATGTCTTTGGAAGACCAACCACGAAGTCCATTGCAATTCTCTCCCACTTCCATTCAGGAATGGGCATTCTCTGAAGTGTTCCTCCGGGCCTCTGGTGTTCACACTTTACTTGTTGACAATTTGGGCATTTGGCAACAAAATCAACAATGTCGCACTTCATTCTACTCCACCAAAAGTGTTGCCTTAGGTCATGGTACATCTTGGTTGCACCAGGATGTATAGAATATCCGGAACTATGAGCCTCTGTAAGAATAGTGTGGATCAAATCATCAACACGGGGTACACATACCCTTCCCTTAATTCTCAAAACACCTTCCTCATCCGTTATCGCTTCTTTAGCCTCTCCTCGCAACACCATATCCCAAATTCGGCTTAGTTTTTCATCATCAAACTGTTTCCCCTTGATCTTGTCAAGGAAGGAAGATCTTGCCTCCACACAAGCTAAAAATCCTCCCTTCTCATTTACTTTTAATCTCATAAGGTCGTTAGCCAGAATTTGAACTTCTCTAGCTAATGGGCATCTAGAAGCTTGCAAGTGAGCTAGACTTCCCATGCTTCCCGTCTTTCTACTTAAAGCATCTGCCACCACATTAGCCTTTCCCGAATGATACAAAATAGTGATGTCGTAGTCCTTCAGTAGTTATATCCATCTCCTCTGTCTCAAATTCAAATCTCTCTGAGTAAAGACATACTGTAAACTACGATGATCTGTATAGACTTCACACTTAACCCCATATAGATAGTGTCTCCATTGCTTTAATGCAAACACTACCGCGGCCAATTCCAAATCATGAGTTGGATAGTTACGTTCATGCACTTTTAATTGTCTTGAAGCATAAGCAATCACATTCTTCTCTTGCATTAGCACTGCACCCAGACCCGAATAGGATGCATCACAATAGACAATGAAATTCTTACCTTCCACTGGCAAGGTGAGAATTGGTGCAGTAGTCAACAGAGTCTTGAGCTTCTGAAAGCTTTCCTCACATTCATCTGACCATACAAATGGAACATTCTGCTTGGTCAAGTTCGTCAATTGGGAAGCAATGGAAGAGAATCCCTTGACAAATCGACGGTAGTAACTGGCTAAACCAACAAAACTCCTTATTTCTGACACATTAGTAGGTCTTACCCAATTCTTCACTACTTCGATCTTAGAAGGATCCACCATCACCCCATCCTTAGATACCACGTGCCCCAATAAGGACACTGCATCTAGCCAAAACTCACACTTAGAGAACTTGGCATAAAGCTTTTTCTCCCTCAACATTTCCAACACAATTCTCAAATGCTCCTCATGTTCCTTCTTACTTTTAGAGTATTTTAGTATATCATCAATAAATACGATCACAAAGAGATCCAAATATGGCTTAAAAATCCCGTTCATCAAACTCATGAACGCAGCAGGGGCATTCGTAAGACCAAAAGACATCAATACAAATTTGTAATGCCCATACCTGGTTCTAAAAGCAGTCTTTGGCACATCCGTTGCCCGTATTTTCAATTGATGATAACTGGATCTCAAGTCAATCTTAGAGAAGACACAAGCACCTTGTAACTGATCGAACAAGTCATCAATGCGAGGAAGAGGATACTTGTTCTTTATGGTTACCTTGTTCAACTGCCGGTAGTCTATGCACATCCGAAAACTCCCATCCTTCTTCTTCACAAACAAAACCGGAGCACCCCAAGGAGATGCACTTGGTCTAATGAAGCCTTTGCTCAACAACTCTTGAAGTTGGGCCTTTAACTCTCTTAACTCCGCGGGAGCCATTCTATAAGGGGGTATAAAAATGGGGAGAGTACCCGGTTCAAGATCAATACAGAAGTCAATATCCCTATCTGGTGGCATACCAGGAAGATCTGCAGGGAACACATCCAGAAACTCACGGACCACCAAAACCGACTCAATCGAAGGTACTTGAGTAGTGTCATCCTTGAGATGTGCCAAGAAAGCTAAACACCCTTTACTAACCATTTTCTTAGCACGAAGAAAGGAGATGATACGCACCGGATTGGAAGTGTAGTCACCCTCCCACACTAACGGATCTGCCCTAGGCTTGGCTAACGTCACCGTTTTAGCATTACAATCCAAGATCGCAAATTGCGGAGAAAGCCAAGTCATACCCAGAATTACATCAAAATCAACCATTTCTAAGATAAACAAATCTACATAAGTGTTGCTCCCCACAAAGTTCACCAAACAAGACCTATATACCTTTTCAACTACCACAGACTCACCCACCGAAGTAGAAACACGAATAGGCATATCAAGTAATTCACAATGTAATTTTAGACCATTAGCAAATGAGGAAGATACATAAGAAAATGTGGATCCCGGATCAAACAATACAGAAGCCATGCAATCACAAACCAGAAGATTACATGTGATGACAGCATCAGATGTCTCCGCCTTAGATCGCCCAGGGAAAGCGTAACAATGGGCCCTTTCGTTTGTTTGTCCGTTGCCCCTACCATGTTGTGTTGTAATGGCTCCAGTTTTCCCATCACCCTGACCGTTTTGGTGACCACCATTACCTCGGCCACCACATCCTCCAGAATAACGGCCTCTACCATGACCACCTCTGCCTCTAGCTATTGGGGGTCTATAACTCTGTTTTGGACAATTCCTCCTAATATGTCCAGTCTCCCCACATCCATAACACTCTCTGAAGTCGGGCATAGGTCTCTCAGAGAAGTGTTGACCGGTCTGATGTGGACCCCCAACTACAGTCTGTAGTGAAGACTGAATGGGTCGAACTGAGTAGCCTTCGGAACCCTGTCCTCTAGAGTAAGAACCATTAAACTCACCTCCCTTTCGAAACCTCTTTGATGTCGATGCCATGATGAATTCATCTGGCTTCACTCCTTCCACCTCTACCACAAAATCTACCACTTCTTGGAAGGATTTTGCCGTAGCCGCCACCTGTAAGGCTGAAATCCGCAACTCTGACCTCAACCCTTTCACAAAACGACGAATCTGCTCTTGTGGACTGAAACAAAGTTGGGTGGCATATCTGGATAGTGCACGAAACTTAGCCTCATATGCATTGACCGACATCCTACCTTGCTCTAGGCTCAAGAACTCATCCCTTTTCCTATCCCTCAAAGTCCGGGGGATATACTTCTCCATAAACAAGCTAGAGAATGAGGCCCAAGTCATAGGTGGTGCCTCTGTTGGTTGACACTCAACATGTGACCGCCACCACATTTTGGCGTTCCCTTGAAACTGATAACTCACGAACTCAACACCAAACCGTTCTACTATACCCATCTTGTGTAGTAGCTCATGACAATCAACCAGAAAATCGTAAGCATCCTAAGATTCAGCACCCTTGAAGACTGGAGGTTTCAATTTCAAGAACTTACTGAAAAGTTCATACTGATCATTTGTCATTATAGGCCCAGTAGTCAGACGTGGAAACGTGCCTATGTCCAATGAGGCATCCATACGAGGAGCCATAGTGGCTGCATGTTGTACCTTTGAAACCGGAGGTGTTGGTGCAGAAAACACTGGAGGTGCCTGACCCTGATCAGACAACCCACTAAGATAAGCGAGAACCTGATTGATCATCTCTGGGGTAGGTTGGGGTGGCATTTCCTCATCCTGCACTTGTTCATTTTCCCCATCCTCCCCTTCTCCTACCACTTCCTCAGTCGGTGGAGGAGTCACCGCCCTAGTTCCAGATGGGCTAGGTGCTCGTCCTCTTCCCCTAGAGGACATTCTCCCACGACCTCTACCACGGCCTCTTGTCGTTGCTCTTCCTCGAGCTACAGCCCCAGCGGCTGGCTCAGACGCACCCTGTCCCGCAGGTGCTGGTGTTGGCGTAGTCATTGCTCTAGTTCTAACCATCTGCGAAGTAGAGTGAATATGGTCAGATACCAATTTGTATCACCTAGATACCAATTGGATCCAAGTAATAGCACGAAGGAAAGAAAGAAAGAATGGAATTTTCCTAAAGTCTTATAGCCTTTCAAAGAAAAGTAAAGGCGTCCCCCTACCGTTCCTTAAGACTCTACTAGACCTGTTCTTTTGTGATGAGACCAACGAACCTAATGCTCTGATACCAAGTTTGTCACGACCCAAATTCGAGCCGCGACTGGCACCCATATTTACCCTCCTATGTGAGCGAACCAACCAATCTAAACCTTAACATTTCAATTTAATATCAACATAAAGCAATGCGGAAGACTTAAACTCATAAATAAAAAGATAATT
Organism: Solanum lycopersicum; assembly: GCF_036512215.1. Taxonomy (NCBI): domain Eukaryota; kingdom Viridiplantae; phylum Streptophyta; class Magnoliopsida; order Solanales; family Solanaceae; genus Solanum; species Solanum lycopersicum. Next base: position 2,972,714 of record NC_090810.1, on the reverse strand, counting down.
CAATAACTTCTAAAATTCAACATCTATTATTTCCCCAAAATCTGGAAGTCATCACCACAAGAACATCTATGATCAAATTACTAAACTAAGAGTATTCTAAGAAGCTAAAACAAGTAAAAGCTAGTCTATGCCGAAACTTCAAGGCATCAAGACATGAGGAAGAAGATCCAGTCCAAGCTAGAAGCATTAGCTCACCCTGAAGATCCGGTGTGACGAAGACTGACTAGAATTACTGTTGAGTCGAAGACGACGGCACGTTTGCTGCATTCCACAAATAAACAAGAAGAAAACATAAAAGTAGGGGGTCAGTACAAACACAAGTACTGAGTAGGTATCATCGGCCAACTCAAAATAGAAAGTGATATATCTCAGATAACATCATATAATCAACTAATATTCTTAACATGTGATAGCAACAAGTATAAACATCATTTATAAGTACGACCAAGTTCATACATGAGGACACGAGCCTCCATACCATACTCATTTGGGATTAGGTTCATTAGATTGAGTATATTAACATCTTTCAAGATTCATTATCTTTATTCCTCTTGTGTTGGTACGTGACACTCCGATCCCCTACTACTATGTGTCAGAACGTGACACTCCTATCCCCTACTACTATGTGTCGGAACGTGACACTCCGATCCCCTAAATCTACATGTCGGTTCGTGACACCCGATCCCCTACTACTATGTGTCGGAACGTGACACTCCGATCCCCTAAATATACGTGTCGGTTCATGACACCCGTCCCACTAATTCTATGTGTCAGATTGTGACACTCCGATCCCCTAAATCTACGTGTCGGTTCGTGACACCCGTCCCACTAATTCTATGTGTCGGAACGTGACACTCCGATCTCCTAAATCTACGTGTCGGTTCGTGACACCCGTCCCACTAATTCTATATGTCGGTTCGTGACACCTGCCCCACTAATCTCATTCTATTAATTCATCAAGCCTTCCTTTATACCAAGGCATCATCATCTCATTACTTTAGTTCATCAAGCCTTCTTTTATACCAAGGCATCATCATTTAACAAGAGATTAGGTTTTTATCAAGATTTGGGATTCAATAGCTTCATCATGCTAGTTTCATCAGAATCATATATGTATATATAATCACATCATGCATGCACACAATTAAGCATATAGAAGACTTTATAATACTACCCAACACATATCATTCGCTATTAAGAGTTTACTACGAATAACATAAAAACCATAACCTACCTTTACCGAAGAATTGCGATCAACAAGCTATCTTCTCAAAATCCTTGCTATCCTCTTCGTTCCTCTCTCTCTCTCTCTCTACTCGTTCTCCCTCTCTCTTTCTGTTCTTTTTCTTTTTCTTATTCAAACCCTCTTTCTTTTAACCTAATTAGTATATAATTAAGAATGAAAGATGACACTAATAACCCACTAATTAACTTAAGGTTACCTCTTTTAACCCCCAAGTAATTAGACTTATTAACCTTAACCCATTACTTTATAATTAAAGCAGGAAATAGTCCAAAATGCCCCTTAAATTAATTAATCAGAAATCCGACCCGCCTGGGATTACATAGCCCGTGACGGGCCGTCGTGCCTGCGATGATCCGTCCTGCAGGTCATCGCAAGGTTCAGAAACTCAATTTCCACCAAAGAGTCTGTGACGGTCTGTCACGCCTATGACGGTCTGTCCTGCCATGCCGTCACAAAGTTCAGAGGGTCGATTTTCAGTACCCAATTTCAGAATTTCTAAGTGTTTTGAAACGAGACCCTACGACGGTCCGTCGTGCCCATGAAGGTCCGTCGTGGGATCTGTCGTCTCAGCCAGTTTTCCAGAAATAAAATCTGCTGCTCAAAACGACTAAACAGGTCGTTACATTATTGTTCCTGGAATCTGATCTGACATCCCTTATTATCTTATCTCTTTTCCTGAATACGACGCGTCCCAACAGTTTTTCCACATGTGTGGTAGTGAGTAAAGTGGGACTCACATATTTGACTAAAGAGGCATCCCTCTTTTAAGTGTATAATAATATGATAAAACGATATTCATATATATATATATATATATATATATATATATATATATATATATATATTATCTAATTTTTTTATGTGTCTAAATTATGCAATGCAATTGAATCAAAACTTGCTCCTGAATCATCATCATTTGGGTCTTGGGCAAATTGCATTGAGTCTTCAAAATTATCTGAATTATTTGGGCTAGGAGTAGAAATTCGTCTTGGGCTTTGTATTGGGCTTGGGTTTATATGTTTGTCTTTTTCTTGTTTTTGTTTGAGTAGTTTTTCTACAGTCTGGGTTATTAGGAATTCTAACTCTTTATTTTTTTGGGTTTTTTTAACTTTTTGTCTGATTGTCTGGTTAAATGAGAGTGGTAATTTTCTTCTTGAAGATGAACTTTCGTCTCTTTCACTTTTTGGCAAAGTTACAGCCATTAACGGGTTTGAGAAGTCTTTACCGGCCACCGTTTGAATCGGACTAGCTGTATCATCATCCGATACAGTGAATTTCTTAGCATTCAGTGGGGAATGCACACCCATCTCATCCATTTTTGTTTGGGATGGAAAACCCTGTGTATCTGTCTGAGTTTGTATATTCTTACCTTTGCTTTCCAATTTGCTGAGTCTTTCCCTGAGCTTGGCATTTTCTTCCATTAAGGCTTCATTTTTTAAATTTAGCCTCTTGAATGCTTCAGTCATGGATGAGCAATGGTCGCAAAATATGATTTTGTCTGTGTCTTTTTGGATGTTATACTGTGGGATTTTTTTTGGGTTTTGTCTGAGAGCTGGAGAAATATAATAGTTTGGTCCTAATATTCCTCTAGCATAGTCTAAAGCTTCTGTAAAATCATTAAAACCTTTGAAAAGTGGTTTATGAAAATCTTTGATTGAATCTAAAACTTCTATCCATGTTTGAAACACACCGTTTGTCTTACCATGAATTACTACGTAATCCTTATTTTTACTAGTAAAATAGTATCCTAAAGCATTTAGAACAGCAATTATATATTTAGTGTCTTTTTTATTATGTGCTATCCATATGTTATCTATAAGACATGTCTGTTGTTTGTCTAATTGACAGTTATGTAAATGTCTAAATGTTAAGTTTGACGGTCCATATGCAATTAAGTTTTGTACTCCAAATTGCATTGTTTCTATTCTAACATCTTCAATTTTATCTAATGATTTAAAATGTAAATTAGCTAACACTGTCTGCTTATAAGAGTCTGCCAAACCTGAGGTTGAAGGTTGAACCTTTTTACCTTTGTCTGATAGTAGAGGTCTCATTCTGTAAAATTTAAACTTTAATTAGTAATCTACTTAATTGATCTGCAATATTATTATCATTTCCTTTAATATGCTCAAAAACTATAGAATGGTAAATAGATATGGTATCTAAAAAGTTTAACCATCTTCTTCTACTGCTAGTTTTATCGTTAATTTTTTGATAAAACTTTACTATTGTTTCACAATCTGTTCTTACTAATATTTCTGGTTTATTTAAAATATAAATTCTAAAACTATCTAAACCATATATTACAGCTAAAATTTCAACATCTATACTAGCCTTATTACCTTTTTCTTTAAATTTTCCACTTTGATAGGCGCATATCTTTTCTTCTTGTTTAATACTATATTTATGTGGTTTTGATTTTAGTACTGCACCCCATCCTTCAAAGCTTCCATCTGTTTCTATTATTAAATAATCTGTTTCTAGTGACATATTTAGATCAGGAATGTTTTTTATTCTTTCTTTTATTTTTTGTACTAATTTTATGTCTTCTATATTAAAATTTCTTTGTCCTTTATTTCCTGTCTTAGAATATAATGGTCCCGCTATTTTTCCTAAATCTTTTATAAAAGGTCTTGCATAATTAACTATACGTAGAAATTTTTGTAAGTCCTTTAAATTATCTAATTTATCTGGCATATCTAATGCCTTTTTAGCTATATGAGGTTGTAATCTAACCTTTCCTTCTCCTAAAATAATTCCTAAAAAATTTATATAATTTTTACATAGTTCCATTTTCTTTTTACTAATTATTATTCCGTTATTAACAAATAGTCTGAAAACTGTTTGTAAATGTCCTAAATGTTCTTTTATATTTCTACTAAATACTAAAATATCATCTACATATACTAAAACAAATCTTTTATATTCTCCAAATATTTTATCCATTTTTCTTTGGAATATTGGAGGTGCTGTTTTTAACCCAAATGACATTACTAACCATTCGAAATGTCCTTCAGGACAGTTAAAAGCAGTCCATTCTATACTGTCTGGATGCATTTTTATTTGCCAATATCCTGATTTATAATCAAATTTACTAAAAATTGTTTTTCCTTGTATTCTATTTATTAATTCTGTTTTATCTGGTAGTTTATATCCGTCTGTTCTAGTGTTATTATTTAATCTTTTGTAATTTATAACCATTCTAGCTTTTCCTCTAATTATTTCATTATGATTTCTTACCATAAATGCTGTTGATCTATGTTTTGAAGTCGATCTTCTTATTACTCCTAATTCTAATAATTCTTTAATTTGTATTTTAAAATCTTCTAGATCTTGATTTGTAGCTTCTATTGAGGCTGTTTTTATTATATATTCTGGATTTATTAAGTCTAATTTACATACTTCATGATTATTTTCCCAATATTTTAAGGGCTTTTCTCCTGTTATTTCTATTTCATCTAGGATCTTTACTATATTATCTAAGTCTTGCTGATTTTTTATTTCTCCTATTCTTTGTATTCCTGTCTTAAAATTATATAGCTCTGTTTCCATTTCTATTAAAACATAATTTTTATTAATTATTTCGTCTTTATCATTCAAGTTTATGTGGATGACATAATTTTTGGAGCTACTTTAGAACACCTCTGTGAAGAATTCTCATCACTGATGGGAAGGGAGTTTGAAATGAGCATGATGGGTGAGTTGACATTCTTCCTAGGGCTGCAAATCAAGCAATCATCAAATGGAATTTCAATATGCCAGGAGAAGTACATCAAAGAGCTGCTGAAGAAATTCAATATGTTTGATTCCAAACCTATTGACACTCTTATGGGAACAAATTCCAAGATGACAGTAGAAGAATTTGATCCCCTTGTGAATCGGACAATTTACAGAGGAATCATTGGCTCCTTGCTATATCTGACTACTAGCAGGCCTGATATTGTTTACAGTGTTGGAATGTGTGCCAGGTTTCAAGCATGTCCTTGTGATTCACACCTGAAGGCTGCAAAACGCATTCTTAGATACCTGAAAAAAACAGGGGACCTGGTTCTCTTTTATCCTGCAGGTGACACTTTTGATCTGGTTGGTTTTGCAGATGCTGATTTTGCAGGTTATCAAGTTGACAGGAAAAACACCTCTGGAATGGCTCATTTCCTTGGATCATCACTTATCTCTTGGGGCACTAAGAAGCAGAACTCTGTGGCTCTTTCAACTGCTGAAGCTGAATACGTAGCTGCTGCAGCCTGTTGTTCTCAATTGCTGTGGATCAGGCAACACTTAGAAGATTTTGGGATCCACATCAAAGCAATTCCTCTAATGTGTGACAACACTAGTGCTGTGAGTATGGGAAAAAACCTAGTTCATCATAAGAGAACAAAGCACATTGATGTTAGACATCATTTTTTGAGAGATCATGTTGAGAAGGGAAATATTGTGCTCACATACTGTCCAACGGAGGAACAGATTGCAGACATCTTCACCAAGGCTCTCAGCAAGGACCAATTTGAGAGAAATCGGCTGAAGTTGGGGATGTTGATCTCCAAGTGATGTTTTTAGCTTTCAACAGTAGAACTCCCTTGATGGTTAGAATTGCTGTGCAGGTATCCTTTGTGTGAATGTTAAATATTTGTTCAAGATCATTTTTTTGTACCTTTCGTAGGTATACTCTCAATAGGGACCTGCTCAGCAAAAGAAGAGGCTAGAACAATTAAGGAATGAAATTAAACTCTATCATGGTACCTGGTACCTGTCCAGGTTAGCATTTTTACATTAAATTTAAACTAAAAAATTTGACCGTTGAAAATGCCACGTGTCAGTCATCGGTTACTCTGATCGATCAGTCCAATCGTTTCTCTCTCAAACGACACATCTAATCAAGGACCTGACACCTTTTCACTTCTTTTAAAAAGGGGTCTTTTCTTCTTGAAACTCTCATCCGTCTCTTAACTTTATCTCTCTCATTTATCACAAAGGCCTCTCACATTCAAAGGCAAATCTGTCTTCATCTTCTTCTTGTTCTTCAATGACCCCTTCCAATATCACCAATATGTCTTATTCTTCATCTTCCTCCAAACAAATGCTGGAAGTGCTTAGTGAAATTGCGCCCCTTGCATTCTATTCTCCAACCCCTGCTCAAGCCAGCATTCCTCCCCCACCCAGTCCTCCACAAAATACTCCAGATAACCCCTTCTTCTCCATCGATCTAAACACTTCTACAGTACCTGGTACATGTGAAGACATGTTGCCTGACAACATGTTTGAGGGAGATCTACCAAAACACAGGGCTTCAGAGTCAAATATCCTGGCAGCGAGTGAGGAACTCGTGATTGAGAGCCTGACAATGATGAGAGAAGAGGCCAGAACAGAACACACTGATGCCCTGGAAAGAGAAGAGGTAAGGCCTTCTCAACCCATTTTTGATAAAACCCCAGATTTAGGGCGGTACTCTTCTTCCTCGTCATCTGAATCTGCAAGTGAGGAAGAACCATTAAAATGGAAGGTGGAGAGTAGAAAGGGGAAGGAAAAGGTTGTGGAGAAGGCTCCTAAGAGAAGACCTAATACAAGGTCTGCTGCACAAAAATTGATGATGGATGCCTTGAAGGCAAGTGCACGATCTGCTGCTGCAGTCAGAAGTGCACGAACTTTCAAGGTATCAAATTTTAAGATACCTAAAGAAAAATTGGTTGAGTTGTCTGGAGAAGAGGTTGAAAAGAAAAATAACAAGAAGAAGTCAGAAAAGAAAAGGGAAAGGGTTACAAAGAAGGTTGAAAAGTCACAGTCAAAAGGGAAGAAAACTGAAAGGAAGAGGAAGCGGACACATGAACCTGGTTCTCAAGCCAGGAAAGTTGAGAATGTCAACATGCAGGAAGTAGGTGACAGTCTGAGGAACCAAGCAGTTCTTGCTGGAAGAGTGTTTGATATGGGGATTATTACTCTTCCGGGCATGGACTCTCTGCACGACATGGTGGAGATCCAGTCTTGGTTGCACCTGTTCAACAAGAAATCCCCCATCCTCCATAAAGAAGAGATTCGTGAATTCTATTACAATGTTCAATTTTTGGAAGATGGGAGTCTCCTCACACGTGTGAACAATGTTGCCATTTCTTTGAATGAAGAGGCGTTGGGCAAAATCCTCAGAGTGCCTACAAAGGGGACTCGGTCCGTGCAGGGAAAAATTTGCTCTTCAGAATTCGCATCACTAATTTCAAAGACTCCCACAACCAAGGTTGCTGGGATCTATAAGAAAATTATGAAGAGTGAGTATCAGCTGGTCTTCGAGTTCGTCAACAAAGTGGTTCTCCCTCGCACTGAAAAGAGAACACTTGCTACTGCTGCTGACTTGTACGTCATGGAGATGCTGTGCAGCTTTGCAGCTCTTAGCCTTCCTTGTCTTATGATTGAACACATTCACAAAACAGTTATCGAGAGGAAAGGAGTACATGGAATAGGGTATGGATACTTTCTCACTAAAGTATTCAAGCACTTTCAGATTCCTCTTGGTATTGGAAAGGTGGGGACAGTTAAACAAACCATCTCTGAGCACACCTTGTTTGAATGTGAGTGTATTGAAGGCAGAGGCTTACTAAAAAGAAAGATGGCTCAACTTCTTGAGGACCTGGATCAGCTTAAACATGAGACTGAATAACTCACTGTGCGGTTGAGTAGTAAAGAGGCTGAAATTGCTGTACTCAAAGCAGAGCTGCTTACTGCACAGAGTGAGGGACCTGGTTCTTCAGTTATGCAAGCCCTGGAGAAAGAGAACAATGATTTGAAGGCGAAGATAACTGCTCTGCAAGAAAAGACCATCAAGGATAATGATGCTGCCAATGCACGAATTACTCTTGTTATCCAGTCCCTGTCCAAAACTCCCCCATCTTCCTAAACTGTCAATCAATCCTTCCCTGTGTCTTTTTTGTTGTGTGGCTAATCATCGCGTTAATGGATTTCTAGTTTGTTTTTAATGTATTTATGTTATAATGGCATGTTGGTTACTTTATTCCTTTGCTGTTCTTCCTATGTTCTTTTGTGAATGCTTTTCCTCTACTGTTTGATTGCCGATTCGCTCTGATCTTGTTCAGTATTTATGTTGACTCAATGGTTTACTGCATATCTTTTTTCTGATGCCAAAGGGGGGAAGTAAACTGTAAGTAGCTAAATAATGGGGAACATACTTTAAGGGGGAATATACAGTAAGGGGGAATACACAGTCAGGGGGAACGATTTTGGTGAAAGATTTTTTTTTCCAGATCATATCATTGTTTGTCATCATCAAAAAGGGGAAAAATGTTATTTGTAGTTTTGATTATTTGACAAACTTACGGACCTCATATAGGTATCGGGTTTTCTACTTGAATATTGCAGGTGTATTGTTCGAAGTATTGCAGATGAAATAAAATTCAGGGACCTAGTAGAGGTACCAGGCTCTCATGATAACGAGTTAGTCAACTGCCAGCTGGAAATGGTGCAGAAAGTAGGTGCACACTTCTCGATGGCGTCAGAAAGTGTGACCTTTCCAGCCAATGGCAAAGAAGTTTAGGAAAGTGACTTGCCCATATAAAAGGCACTTTCCTAAACACTTTTCTTTAGTTTTTGCAACTTGATAAACACTTTTCAAGAACTCTTGCAAAGACTAATAGAAAGCAAAGGCAGAATCATTCCAAAACAACAGCAACATCTGGAGCATTTCGTCTAGTTGTTTAGGAATTTATTCTCTTGTTCGTATATTGTAAACCACTCCTGAATCTATAAAGGACTTGGTGTGTTGTGTTAGAAGTCTAGGTTGTCCAAGTGGGATAGCTTAGTGGGTAGATTGTTTACTACTTAGGCTTGTTGAACAATAGACGACTATTGTTCAACGGTAAGATTGATAACTCATTCTTATGTTTGGTGTAATCGTGTTTTACTTTTGCTTTTGAAGATTAGTGAAAACGATTGAAAATCCTGTGGAACAGGTCGTGGTTTTACTCCCTTAAGCAAGGAGGTTTCCACGTAAAATCATTGTGTTGATTTTACTGCATTTAATTTTCTGGTAATTTTCTGAAGTATAGTAAGGGACCTGGTCCATTACTTGTTAAGTGAAGGCATACATTTTATCACTATCTTTTCTTGTTTTGTATGCTTGAACTAGCCTTTAGTTATTTTATAGTTTAACTATCGTTAAAAGGTCTAAGCATTAGTGTGTACTTGAAGAAATTTTGTATATAAAGTTTTTAGATATTAAAAGAGCATGTAATTTGGTTCCAAATTATTGAAAAGTATTGATGAAGAAAAAGTCAACTCGGTATGACAAAGGCAGATAGTAAGGTCACCTTCTTCTCTTTTTAGTTTAATATTTTTGGCCAAGCCATAATTGCAAATTCAATTATTTGATGGACGCTCAACGCGCCAAGTTTTTCTACTTAACCGCACCGCAATGGAGCTCCGACTAAAGTTGATCGTGCATTTCAACCTACATGTATCATTTTTTGATGACAATATTAACATGATTTTTTCCATATTCATAGCTCAAACTCGAGACATTTGATTAACGATGAAGCAGTCTAATTACATATATGTGTAAAAATTAGTAAATTCATATAAATAATAAATTTTAAATTCATTAAATTAAAAGGATTGTTATAAAACCAAAACACACTACAAGAACCATTTTGGGAACTCCCAATATGATTTTATTTATATCCGGAGCTCAAACTCGAGATATTTAATTAATAATGGAGCTGTCTCATTACTTATATGTGTGAAAACTATTAGATTAATATAAATAATAAATTTAAATTCGTTAAATCAAAACACAAATCCTCAAAATTATGACTAAGCCTTTATTTTCAAAGCATTCAGCACATAAAACGAAAAGAATCTAACCTATTGAAATTTAACGTTCAATAATAAATATTTTACATGTTTTAAATAATACAAACGTCTTCTAGGTATACAATTTTGATGATTGCAAGTTTCTTCCCCCCTAAATGAGCTAGTCTATAATATGTCACGTTTACAGGGAAACAATATTTTATACTAGTAGTCTTTTTGTTGCATATTTATCTCAAATAATAATGTATTTATTATATTTTTCATATGATCAACATATTTTACAAGTTTAGAAATTGATATTGTGTGAGATAAGAAACTTCTTGTAATGAAATATAAGAAATTCTTACGAAACAAATATAATAAACTTATCACATATAATTATAATTATATCTTGTTGTGCGATTATAAAAGAAGAGACTTTGAATTCAATAATTGAATAATACAATTAATTATAATTTATGTTGTCCAATATTGTCTTAATTTATACTCCCTCTATATATAGTACATGTCGTCCAAATTATTAATTTAAATTAAATATTATAGTCATAGTTTATTTCTATTGTAATTCATAGCAAATATTCCATTTATTTTGCCATCTGATTTGGTATATCTTAGTCATTTTCGCTATACAAATGTATAAAATGTGTTTGTGTTTTGTACAAAGCGAGAAAAAAGTACTAATACAAATACATATATTTCATCATATACACTTATGATTATACAAATATAAATCTTATTATACAAATTATAACATATAAATGAATTTATCTAAAACTGAACAATTTATATATAATTGAATGTATCTAGCGAATGATACAAATCAAAAGCTCCATAACAACATAAAATTTGTTGTGGAGCGCAATTATGCAAACTATAACTATAACATACAAATATAATTTTTATGTTTGCTATGTGTGACAGTTGTTTTTAAAAGAAAATAGACGTTCTTTAAATTTATGATCATTTCACAGAATCAATACATAAATAATATAGAATAATAATATTTTTTCTAATTTATTTTTGAGAGTTATTAATCCTGAAAACATGAATTAAGAAAACTTAATGATTAATTTTGTTTGTTGATCAAAAAAATTAATTTATGTTCATTTATTGAAAATTTGACTTCAAATAAACACTAAATAAGAGTACAATAATAAACTTACCGAATTTCTTAAGAGACGTAAAATTTAAAATAATGTCATATAAATAGAAACATAGGGAGTAGTTTGCAAGACCAACTTTTTCCTTCATTAAATATGAGAAAATGAACTGATAAGAGTTTCATAATTTGATTTGTAGAAATGAAGGGTCTCGATACCATAATCTATTTATTTTCATCTATCTTGATATATATTTTTCTCATTTAATTGCATTTAAAAATTTATTCAGCTTTTGACTTAACATGTTCTCAGTATTTAGTATAATATATAGAGAAAATGATTAAAAATATCCTTAATGTATTTCAAATGGTTCAAAATGCCCTCCCTTCATCTTTGGTTTAACAATATCTTTAACATTTTTTAAGGTTTAAAATTGCCCTTTTAAACAGCCTACTGACATGGCAAATATTAAATGGATTTTCTTTACACATTCAAAATATATGACCTACTTTGTCTAAAAATCAATTTCGAAAAATCTGACTCGGTAGGCTGATGTTTTTGGATCTTTTGTTTCCATTAGCTCTAGTTCTCTTCTTTCCTCTCCTTCAATTTATATGTTCTACATTGTCTAGTTAATCGTAAAAAGAAAAAGATCGAAGAATTACAATGTTTGAAACAATCAATTTGCACATGGCTGCACAAAAAATCTTGATTGTGATAAATATCGGATGGAGATTCTGCAGATTTTCTAGTTTTATTGTAAGCAAGTTCTTGAATTCAATTTGTTAGGCATATATGAAGAAGTTGTCTTGAAACATTAGTCGTTTAAAATTCGAATTCCTCATTAAAAACTTGAATGGAGGGCATCATGGTAAGGCAGAGTTATAGCTAGAAGAGAATTTCAAGCATATAACCCTTGAAATGTTTGTGTCGGATATCAATAAACATATAGCTTAATTATTTCTATAATAAGATAGTTAAAGTTGTTAAAAATGCAAGAAGTTGTTATGTTGATGACTTTACTGACAAGTACAACAATCATGAATTTGCCAAAATGAAGCTTATTGAACTCAGCACAATGGATAGGTATAACAAAATCAAAACCACCAGGCACCATCTTGGAAAAGGTTGGCGTTATCCATCCTCGACGACTTCTTAAAAAAGGCTAAGAATCGTGCTAAAATGGAGTTCAAGAATATGTTAGGTTAATATGTAAATGAGTTTGTGGGTGGGTTTGAGTTTTTGTAGCATAGATGAGTCGGATCGTTGGACTAGATTTTTAAAAAATTAGGCGGACCAATAAGTTGAAGATATTTGTCCAATTTAATGACTCATCATTTGCCAGTTCAACAGGTTGTTAAAAAGGGACAATTTAAAACCTTAAAAAGAATCTTGAGGGCATTTTAAAATCAAAAGGTTGATGAAGGACATTTTTAAACCATTTGTGATACGTTAAAGACATTTTTAACCCTTTTTCCTCATATATATGATGCTCCCTTCATCCTATATTAGTTGATTACTTTTCGTTTTACACGGTTCTTAAGAAATAATAAATAAGAAGTTGATTTTACTAATTCACCACTTAAAAAACTTCTTGAAAATTTTAAAAATAAATGTAAGCACTTTCAAAAGAATTTTTTGCAAGGTAATATAGAAAATACTTAATTAATGCTTCTTTACCCCACCCCACCTCACCCCACCCCTAATGTGGAAATTATCGACGTAAATTGAAATTTAATTGGGCTCCAATGTAGGTATCAGACATCGGTTGAGAAACAAAAAAAATTAATTAATGCTTTCTGGATTCAATTGGTAAGATGAACAACTAATACATGACTTCTATTTTTAGTATGATTGTCAAATAATATGAGACGGATGGAGCTTTATTTAATACTCCATTTAACTAATTAGATATTTAATTTAGTACTCCATTTAATTAAATGATAATTCAATTTTACACTTCGAAGCTTCATACTTTCAATAATATTAGTAGTTAGAAACGTGTATTGCACGTTTATCTAAACAATAGTGCATTCGTCACATCTCCTGTACAATCAAAAAATTTAAAAGTTCAAAAATTGATATAGTACAATTTTATTAAAACATTGTTGAGAAGAAATAAAAAATTCTAACCAAATAAATATACTGAATCGTAGAACTTTATCACATATAATTATAGGTATATCTTGTCATGTGATTAGGATTTATGATGCTATCAAAATAAAGAGAGGAAAAAATATGACAAACATAAATACAATTAAATGTAGTAATATACAGATGAAAAAGGACTTACCTAAAAGAAAGAGACATTGAAATCAATAATTAAACACTACTATTTCTTATTACTTTTCTATATGTCAAATGCTTAATTTATAGTCTGAAAGATTAACTTTTTATTTCTTTCAATATGAGAAAATAACACGATAACGAGTTTCTAATTTCAATTTGTAGAAATAATGAATGGTTTTGAAACCACGAACTTTTCATTTTCATCATTCTTAATGCCTTTCTGATTTTGTTGCATTTAAAAGTTGATTAAATATTTGACTTAACACCTTTTAGTATTTTTAAGTAATTAGATACTTTCTCTGTTTCACAAAGAATGACCTAAATAAAGAAGACTTTTGATCATATGGTCGTAAATTAAAGTTATGTCAAATATACAAAATGTCCTTTAATCTTGTAGTCTTAGACATGCCATGTGGAAAGTTACTACCAAAAAAATGAAGAGGTCATTCTTTTTAAAACATACTAAAATGGAAAAGAGGTCATTCTTTTGAAACGGAGGGAGTATTTATTTTAGAGATAAGATGGTAATTCAACTTTGCATTTTAGAGCTTCCCTCTTTTAATAAGATACATGATGATATGATATGATATGATTTGATATAATGATCATGATTGTACACCCAAATAAGATAATATGAGAATAAAATACACAAATCTTATTTCTATTGCGTGAAATAGAAGAGTTATTTTCGATAGATCCTTAATTTCAAAAAAATTAAATAATTTTTCGAAACAGATTTGAAAAGAACTACAAGAGTAAGTAAACATTGATAAAATTATTGAAGTTATAGAAGTATTGATAAAAAAAAAGACACAATAAAGATAACCAAAGTAAAATAACAACAATACTATTCAAATTAAAGATATAAGATTATGTTAGCATAATAATAATAATAATAGGGAAAATGCACAAGTACCCCTTCAACCTATGCTCGAAATTTCATAGATACACTTATATTATACTAAGGTCCTATTATCCTCTAACTTATTTTATAAGTAATTTTCTATTCCTTTTTGGCATACGTGGCACTAGCTTGAAGAAAAAAGTCAACCAGCGTTCGACCCACAAGATAGTTTCACGTAGGCCGAAAAGGGGTAGAAAATATTATTAATAAAATAAGTTCAGGGGGTAATAAGACCTTAGTATAGTATAAGTGTGTCTCTTAGATTTCGGGCTTAGATTGAGGGGAGACTTGTGCATTATCCCATAATAATATGAGAAAACAAATAAAGTGACACAAGAAGTTGTACCAAATTTTCAAAAAGACACATAAACTATGAAAGTGTCTTATTACCCCCTAAACAATTGTGAACTGATATTATTACATCATTTTTTGTTCACCAGGCATGTAGAGTGTATACACTCTCTTAAAAAGCGTTAACAAACTAAAAAACAAATATAATTTTATTTTTAAAGAAGTTTGCTATAAAATCTATTTTTTTAGTTTTTTTATTACTTTAATTTTTTTCTCCTTATTATTTTTTCTTTCTTCCTTCTTCTTCAAAAATTCATTGTCATCTTCATTAACTTATCACTTTCAATGTCACTTTTTACTACAACTCCACCTCTCTTTTATTCTACTATAAGTTTAAGTCTCTTCAATTTTAAAATTATATCTAGATAATTTATTACATTTTGAACAATCTGATAAACCTATTAGATTTCAAGATGATTAGTAGGCATTATTTTGTATTTTTTCAAATTTTAATTTAACTTTTTAATTTTGGGAGAATTCTTATGCTTTCAAAATGATCATTTCTAGTTTTGAATTTATACGGAAATGAGATAAATTAAATGATGACACCTTCAAAATTTTGATCTTTCTTAAAATAATATTTAGTTTTGATATCAATAACTCAGAAAAGTCTAGAATATAGTATAATTCTGGAAAATAAGGAAATTAACCGAATAAAAAGAAGAAAAGAGAAAGAAAATGGAGGGGCTCAACTTGATGTGGGGGCGGGGTTAGGTGAGGTGAGAGGTGAAGAAGAAGAAATAAAGAAAGAAAATGGAGGGAGCTTGAAAGTAGGGGTGGAAGATGAACCAAAAATTGAAATGAAACTTTAATTAAAGTAAGTCAAAAAGTAAGAAAGAGAAATAAAGAAAAACTTAAAATGAAAAAAAATATATATTTCAAATTCAATTAACACGTGTCACACAATGATTGGTGTGTGAGAACATTTGCCATCTAAATTTTGGAATTGACCAAAAAATGATGTAATAATATATTTTTGGAATTGTTTAAGGGGTAATAGAATATCTGCATAGTTAAGGTGTCTTTTTAAAAATTCGGGACAACTTCATGTGTCACTTTATGTCTTTTCTTTAATAATATTGGTAAGAGAGCATAATGCTCCAGCCTAGAACCAAGATCTACTACTACTGAAAAGAGAGAAGTTATTTGACTACCTACTTATCTTTTCTTCACAATTCTTTCTCGATTAGCTTCTACCTCTTCTATCATTGTCAAGCTTTCACATCTCCTCACTAGTTCATATATGTTCCTCAACTTCTCATTCTCAAATCACCATATCACCGAGATCAAATTCGCACTTAACGAACTTTTGGTCAAGGTATTTCTTCATTTTCTCTTTGTACAAGGCTAAACTTTCATATGCTTTTAGGCTGAACTCATCAAGCTCATTCATCACATTTCGTTTTTTACTTGATGCGACACCCCAATCCAAATTCAGCTTCTTGAGTGTCCACATTGCTTTGTGCTCTAGCTCCTCAGTCTAACTTTGTGAATCCTATCTACCATAGAGACCACTCCCACTTTGCCACATATATCTTTGTTTCTAATTTTATCTCTCCTAATATACGTATACATAGGGATGCGTATGGTATGGCATGATACGATATTTGAAACTTAGATACCATAATTTTGGTATTCAATTTTTAAAACTATTATATCATTACCGTACCAATTTAATTCGATTGATTCGATATTTTGAAGTTCGATTTCTACACTTTGCGGTATGAATAAATCGGTAACCATAGTTTGTTCAATTTCGACTAATATGTACTCATAAAATAGAACATTATGACTTTAGTAATTCAAAAAATGTTTTAATTATATCATACTAGTAGATTATACATGTAGAAATAGAGTATATATCCAAAAAAAAGTACAATCAACTCTTTTTGGTAATTTACTACACTTAAAATACATTTAAATCAAAATAAAAAATCATTAACTTCAACATCTAAACATTAAAGTTTATTCTAATACTATAGGTTGCATATTTGTCTCCATTTCAATATATATCATACTATGTCCATCTCTACCCGCACATTTATCTAAGCATCCTCATTTTCTATTCGCCTCTTGTTTTTTTCTGTTAACTTTAATTGATATAACTTTCTTAAAATTTTTAAATATAAATATTAAAAAAAATAGCATTATTACTTTGATCTACTAGTGAATATACGAAAGATTTATGTAGCAAGTGTATACTCCTCTACTTCCCAAATGCAATTCAACATAAAGGACTTAGAGGGTTAATTATGTAAACCACCCATCTAATTAAGTAGAACATATAAAGATGAGACTTGTTTTCTAATTTGAGAAATATTTGATGTCACTCATCTCGCTTTATATTTACATTTTATGATAATAATATCCAATTAACTTGCATACATCTCAATTAATTCACAAACAAAAGACTGATGCATACTACATATTGTAGTAACGATTCAAACCTAAGATTCCCAATATGTTATTTCTCCCTTGTTATTATTCATTATTAAGAAACAATGCAGTTAATTTTCATTTGTTTTTTTTCAGTTTCTCCCTTCAAGCATTTTAGGACGAATTAAACAAAATGTCCACTAGGATATATTTCTTATGCAAAATATAACATAAAAATAACATCATATACACATTTAAGGCTATATATATCGAGTTATAAACATTTTAAAAATAAATCACTTATAGCAGATTATTATCAAGTTATAGCATGTCAATTAAAATAATATTTAATTAAAAATAAACTATAAGTAATAATTTATATACTAATTAATATGTTTAAATATTTGTTTTATTTTTACAGTTAGCTTTTTTAAAATAAACTCTTTAAATTTTGAAACAGATTATAAGTATTGATAGGTTACATTACCTTTTTAAAAATAAATAATAAATTATTAATATTAAAAATAAATAATAAATTATTAATATTTAAAATAAATAATAAATTAATATTCATAGTACATTTATCTTTTTGAAATCAAAAAATAAATTTTAGAGATTTAATTTTAATCAACTTTCTACTTTACCGTTGCCCAATAATAACCCACCCCCATCACAACCTATACACGATCGCTATTGATCTTCCCCAATATGTCTCACTCATTACCCATAACGCCTCACATATTACTTTCTTTCCCAAACCCACAATTCAAAGATCCACAATTACTCTTCCACAACACGATTCAACAATATTTTACGTTTTTAGAACCTTCATAAAGTATTTTCAGTTAAGTTCGTATATAATATCGAAGAAAATTAGTGGTACACCCTGTAAAAGTCGAAGATTGGTTGAGGAGTCATCAACTGATGATTTTCATGTTCCTTCATTTAATATTTTGACTCAAACTCAACCATAACTCCACTGGAAAAGAGACGGGTAGTTTTGTTAAATCGAAGCTTCAAAAAAACAAAAACAAAAAAACAAGGCAAAGGAAAGAGGGTCTCCAAAAAAAGGAAAGAAGAGGAAGGGAAAAACTAGTCAACATCTTCAGAATCTGATTCTGACTTTGTTGATGAATTAAAAAAAATCAAAAAAATTAACCGATGTTGAACTTGATCGATCAACAAGAACATCATAAAAAAAAGAGTCAGAGATACAAACTACAAAGAAAGTCAAAAAAAGTTGTTAAGGTCAGTAAAATAATTAATTTAAAATTTGGTTAAAATATTATATGTAGGTGATATACGGTGGTTTCACGGAATTTTAAATGCTTTTTCCTTAAGTTTAGTGTGTATCCAAAAGCCTTTTTGTATTTATTTTTATGTAAGTTTCTCTTTATTTGCAGGAAATCTGTCTAAAGATGAACGTGGATGTTTTTGAGCAAGAAATGCAGAATACTTACCACCTACGGAGCTTGTGACGGTCCGTTGTGCCTGTGATGGTCGTAGGTGGCATCGTAGTGAAGCTGCTGAAGGAAGATGGGGAAGTCTGACCAAGTGTGGGGTTACGAAGTGCATGACGGACCATCGTAGCCATGACAGTCTGTCCTGCTGGTTCGTCGTGATGATCAGAGAAGTAGTCCAGTACCCAAATTCCAAGAGTTTAAGTGGTATGGAATGGAGACCCTCGACGGACCGTTACGCCTGTAACGATCCGTCATACCTGACGTCGAGGGTAATGAAGAGAGCAGTAGAAGAAATTGATAAGTATGAGACGAAACAGAGTCCATGACGGCCCGTCGTGACCATGACGACCCGTAACGAGGTCCGTCGACCCAGTCACGTTTTGACAGATTTTCAGCAAATAGAGTCCTTTGATTAGGTTTTTATTTTTTATAAATAGTTCAAAAAACCTCGTTTTCGGGGTTAGACTCTCAGATAGTTAGACTTTTGGTGATTAGACACTTTTATGTTAGATTCTTTGTGAGTAGATTATTTTGATTATTACACTTTGGATTGTTACACTTTTCTCCGGAGTTTATTGTTGGTGATTTTGTCGATTAATCAAGTAAATTTCTGGATTTTATTGTTCCTCATTGAAGTAAGAGTATGAATTCTTATATTATATATATGAATATTGTGATTATGACTATGGGTAACTAAACTCCATACTAGGGTTGTGAGAACCATGGGTGAATAATAAGGTAAAATCTAACTAAAACAACAATTTAGAATAGTGTCTTGCATGTATTGATAATTCTTTCGCTTAGAAGTCTTTTTAATGGATGGACAACGTTAGAACTCGCTTTAATGCTAATTGCCGGACCAAGGAGGTAGATAATAGGAAAAGAATTATCAACATAGATTTAGTGTATACTATCTAATAGGCTAGTATTGATTGGTACGAGGTAATAACTTAGTCAAATATTGAATACAATGCTTAATACGAGGTAAAGGTAAGAGTTAGTATAGCAACACACGTAGCTGGACCAAGGTGCGGAGTGAAATTTTCTGAATCCCGGACCAAGGATTTAGAAATACATAACTAATCACTTTGCATGCAAGATACTAGAAAGGAATTGTTATAGTTAGAATTATCAAATTAGGGACCTGTGGGAAACAGTTAAACCCTAGTTACTTTTATTAATTGATTAAACTCCAACATTGAATCTGTTAGTTGACTACTTTAATTTAGCTAATTATTTTCATTCATTTAGAAATAAAACCCCCCTTTTATTGTCTTTATTTTCTAAGAAAATAATTGACTAAATAATAATAATTATAGATTGATGTTAAGTCTGAACTATTTTTCTCGCGGGAACGATCCCAACCTCATTAGTTGGGTTCTTTACTTGATACGACCGCATTACTTCTTATTTGAGAAGTAAGTTTAAGCGTATCAAATTTTGGCGCTGCCGGGGAAAGTAGCTTTTAGATTAACTTAAACTTATTGCTATAGTTTAGTCGATATTTTCTCAATTTTACTTTGTTTCTTGGTTTTTATTCTTGCAGAAGTATCTTCCTTGTACGCCAAATACACGGACAGGAAGAGAAGTAAGTTTGAGCGTATCAGTAGGTGAGTTTAATTTTTAATTTTGTTTGACAATCGTATATTATATGAAATTTGTATGAGTTTTGTATGAATTGATTTTTTAGTATAGTATATAAGTTTAATTTTTTATTTATTTTGTAGTTTGAAAGTCACAGAGTAGATTTTTTAACAATCGTAGTATGTATTAATATTGTATGATTTATGTGTGAATTGATGTAAGAATTGATGTATTAGTTTGTATGACTTGTGTATAAATGTTGTATGAACTAAGATATGCATTGATGTATTAGTGTTGTATGAACTGTGTATTAAAGTACCTTACAATTCCATTTATGCTTTGTGTATGAATTGATGTGGTTGTCCCTTGATATAGCAGTAATGTATGAATGATATTTGTATGAAATTATAAATTTCGTTAAATGTCTTAATTTAGTACTTTCAATTTTTTAGGAGAAGAAGGTACACACACATTGTTCTTCATGTAATAACATGAACGTGTTCGCTGATCTGTTGACCTTCCTTGGTCAAGATAGGTCCCAACACTTTCTGCAAGAAACACCACTTGATTTTTTTAATGAATTACATAACATAAAATTTCAAAGTCAATGTTTGCGTCATATTTTTCTTCTTGAATCTGAAAACGTCAGAGATGACATGTTTGTTATTAACGTAAATGCTACAGAATTACACTTTGGATTAAAAGAATTTGTCGCTAAAACCAGTCTCAAATCTGGATCACTTTCTGATTTTGTTTCGGATCCGTGCATTCCAATTATATATACTAATTTCATTAAAAATTACAACTTTATTTAGTTATTATAATATATCTTCTTTGTGTGGTATGTACATATATCTGTTTGCTGAATACATTAGTAATGGTGTTTGATATGTCTGTTATTGATATTGATGCAACATACCATCAACAAAGGTATGCAACAATATTGTGGCACTACGGAAATCAAATAATGAAGAGGGCCAAATAAGTGATAGTAGAGTTACTGGTACGGTCGCTAGCAAATATGGTGAACCTTGCACACCAAAAGAACATGTTCCGGACACCACCAATTATCTGACACCAAGATCACAACAAGAATATAGAAATAGTTTATTGCACTTTCACTCTTTTTTTTGGACTAAATTTTTTTAAAATTCTTGAACAATTTGTTTATGTTTAAGTTTTTCACTTTTTATAATATCATATGTTTTTATTCCAGTTATACCATCTTAATATGAATGATAGATTGAGTTATACATAAATTATACTATATGCATTCAATAATTCAAAGTAAAAGTTTTATTTCAAAATATAACATTTTCATTGAATAAAATATGTATTAATCTTTTATCTAATTTTTTATTATTTCAATTTCATGATACTGTATATCAATGGTTTATCAATATACCATTATTGAATGAAATATGTATGAAGTCTGATTTCTAATAGTATGGGCTTGACATAACATTTCTAATTTGTTGGCTTTTTTGTATGGATCTTTCTTCAATTATTGATTATGTATGCAGTTTGATTACTAACTGGATGAAATATGTATAATGTGTTTACTACTAGTGTGAACATGGCATCACATTTTTTATTTATTATCGCTTTAGTATGACAAATATCATACTTTTTTTGTCCATATGTATGAATTTTGTACGAAGTATGTATGATCTATGTATGAACTAGTTTAACAAGAGTTTCATTGTACAATTACATGTTTAAGAAGTTCTTCCATATATGTGATTTTTGTATGAACTCCATATGAACTTTGTACAAAGTATGTATGAACTATTTTAACAAGAGTATCATTGTACAATTATATGTTTAAAAAGTTCTTCCATATATATGATTTTTATATGTACTATGTTTGAGTCTTGTATAATTGGTATAAAATATGTTTCAATTTTATTTATAATTGGACAATATTAAGAAACCACAACTACTCAAATATTAACAATACCAAATCCATTTCATAAAACAAAACATGTTGTGTACCAAAAAGTAAACAAGAAATCATTTTTTTAAATTAATACTAACAGGTGGACACCTATCACTAACTATATATTTTATCTTAGTATCGTTTATATTAACATCTACCTTAATTTGCCATGTTATTGCACTAACTAGACCACTATAAAGACTAGACGCATCGTATATGATCCCCTCCATCTGAAAATCGACATATTTTCCTATTAAATTATTATAAAATAGAAAATAGTATAACCATTACAAAACAATTAATACAAATCAGAATTTCATGCAACCCAAATCAGAATTCATACTTATACAATAATATTTCATATTTCATACACAATTAACACACAATTCATACAACAAAATAAAAACATTTCATACCAAAATAATATCAATTTCATACAATAAATGCCAAAAAATATAAACATTGCATTACAAATCAGAAACAGTCAAACAAACTAACATTTCAATCTTAACTCATGAAGTGTAACCACCCCTTCTTCTGTCTCGGTGCTAAGCATAACTTCCCACAGATTCTCAACATTATAGATTATAGGTTAAGGATAACCAGTGAACACCACATCTCAACTCACGAAGGGCATTCATTCTCCAACCTGTCTTAGAAATCTATTAGGATGTAATGAAGTTGCTACTAAACACTTCATCTCAACTTACGAAGAGTGTTCATCCCAAAACTATCTTTTTGACCTAACTTAGATTCTTTCATTCATTCAAGTATACGTGTGTGTACATATGGACACACCTTTCATATAAGCATAATTTAATTTACATTGAATTCTATACTTTTTTAGACCTTCATTCATCACATTACACACTTTAACATGCTCAACATTTACACTTACTTCATTTAGGCATAATCTAAGCAAAAACATGCAATTCAAGCTTCATAATACACATTACAAAAACCATCTTCATTATCTCTTTATTTCACACATTAGGCCTTCAAATAAAACATACATTACATACCAAGTATATCCAAATTCATCAAGTAAACACCGCCTCCAAGAAGGTGGACCATACCACTCAAGAACATTTCATAAATAAAGCTAAGCAACATAACCCACTTACCCTTTATCCAATCTTACTTCATTTATAATAATTTCTTCAACAATTCATCATAATATAGACCTTAGGGCAGTATCTAAACAACACTATCAACACAAGGAAACCAAAGCTCTAAGACTACAAAACTATGCTCATTTAACCCATTCCTTAAGCCAACAGTTGGTAAAAATCTTTAATATATTTTCATTGAAGTTTTAGAATTAAAATCACCAACTAACATTAGAAAAATCATATTTGAATCATTTAAAATGTTTTCATGCAAGACCTATATTTAGAGTTAAAGATAGAAGAAGTTAGGTTTGGAAACCCTTTTTGAAAATCTATTAGAAAGGACTCCTTGAATGGAAGAGATTTCAAGGATGACTACCATAGCTTAAATAGAAGAAAGACCAATGATTTTATGAATAACTCGACCAACAACAGCCCTCCTAGCTCCTTCTTGACTTCTAACTTCTATGCAGTTTTAGAGAGAGTTTGTCTTTAGAGAGAGAGTTTGAATATTTTAAATGAGGGGTCTTGTCTAGGTCCTGAACTTCAAACTAATATAATATAACTTAACAACTCTAAAAATATCTTCTAAGGTGCCTAAAGTACTTGGGTAGAATTTACACAAACACCCAAAGCTTGGCAGCATGTCCTACAGGTTTTGCAGGACCACCATCGACGAACCCAAGCAACGGGGCATCGATGGAATGATGGCCCGTGCTACTGGGCATCATTTGGGTCAAAATCTGTAGAGTGGAGGATTTATAACCAGAAAATAAGTCCTAAACTACGCCCATAGATGACAGGGCATTGATTGACCCAACGGTCGTCGATTGCCTCCGTCGTTTGGGGCTAGTTTTTGGGCAGCTTTTGAAGGTTCTGTCTAGACGTTGGGGTCCTCCTCTAAGACCCCTCGTGGATCCTAGGTGGGGTCGTACCCGAATGTTAAACCCCTAAATATAGTAATCTAAGTCTTAGGACATATCAAACCAATTTCAAACAAAACAAACACATAAGACTCACTCAAACAAATGAGAAACACAAGCACTTTCTAAGGCTAACCTTCTGAATGTCATGGACATTTTTGTGGACGTTTGACCTCCAAACTTCACATACTGCCTAAGGAAATCATTATAACTCAATTTAGCACAAAATTAACTCAATAAACATTCACTAAGCTCTAGTTAACCTTAGTTCATTTCAGGGTGTTTAAAACTATAGGACGATAGAGTTTTCCTTCTTCACTATTCTCTTGTCTTGCCAAAAAACTTAAGTCTATAATATCTCTCCCTTATGTTTTCTTGTCCGGTGGTCTTTTAGATGTGATTTCTTGGATGAGATGATATCTCAGTGCTTGAGGGAGAAAAGGTGAGTTTTGATGCATGTCTTGGTTTTATGGTTTACTGAGTATGTGTGAAAGTGAATTTTGACATGCTTTGTTGTGATGTCATTTATGGTAATATAAGATCTATATGAAATGACTTGTTATGTGAAGATTTATGTTATGGTATGATTATAGCTTGTTAAGAACTGTTATAGTCTAATTGAGTCCCTTTTTGAATAATGAGTTGCTTTATGAGTATGTATGATAATAGTCTCATGATATGGTTTAGGTTGAATACTTTAAAGAAGTGTGGTAAACATCAAAAGATGCATGTTGCATTTTTATATGTGGCATGTTTTAAATTTTGCCTTTTTATGTGTGATTCTTTACCTTTACCTTGTATGGATTACAGTCTTTTTTGTAGGCTTGATCCTAAAAGGGAAGGTAGTGTGCTTACCTTGTAAGGTGATTGTGGAGTATGTTTTTAGTGGGAGAACCTTTATTATTAGTTGATTAGTTACCTTATGAACCTATTCTAAGAGTGGAAAAAAAGGGAACATGAGAGTTTTGTTCCATAATTGGAGTTTTTCCCCTAAAGTTGACTCAGAGGGTAGTATGTATCCCTTAAACCTTAAAGAGGAAGAGAGAATTTATGTCGACCTACCTTAAAGTGGTTAGATATCTATTAAGTTTGATCTTAAGTATGAACACTTGAGGAAGTTCTTGGGTTGTAACTAGGTGATGTGGGTTAAAATTACCTAGAATTTACCTTGCCCTAGTGTTGAAAGGAAATAAAGAGACCTTGATGGCCTAATCTTATATAATGTTTCCCTTAAGGTTTTCATGACCCTTGGTATTTATAGTTTAGTTGAGACCTTATGTGCTTGGGTAGTATGACCTAACTTGATGGTTATAAATTTCCTTTGGGTGTTAGTCCCTAAGGAATGATGGTGATGGAGTTAGTAGGCCCATTAATATGAGATTAAGAGTGGGAACCCTCAATATATGTTAAACCTTCTTATGTGAGGAGTATATAGGTTGGTTTTGGCTTTCCTTGACCTTGGTGTGTAAGGGAATGATGTGATTAGGCTTACCCCATGTGGGGGATAATGTGCCTAGATGGTAAGGTTTAGAGTGCCCTTGATGTTCCTATGTTGAGTTTCTTTGAACTTCTTTCTGTGGGAAATCACTTTTAGGTGATACTGATAGAGGGTGTTATTAAGCTTAGATTCCATTAGTGGGGTGATTTGCTTAGTCATTAGAGTTGGTGAGATGAAGTTCTCTTAAGGTGGAGTTAAGCTGCTCATAAATGAGTTTATCCTAAGTGGGGGATAGCTATTTGAGTAGTAAGGTGGTAGATGACCCTATCTTGTCCTTCTATTCTTACTTGAGCTTGAAACCAAAGAGTTATTAGTAGTTTGTTCATGATATGAGTCTTGCATAAAAATGCATGTCCTCCATATGTTATGTATGTCTTAAATAACACTATGTTATTGAAGATTCTAAATTGCATGAAAAAGGATTTTGATCAAATTCATGTTTTCTAATGTGCATCTTGATATGTTAGTTGTGAATTTAACTTCATGAGATAATGTAAGAATCCTGTTTGATGTCACTTATAATGTGTGGTGTTTTAAACCATCAATGGAAACTTGAGCCTCCTTTAAATGAAAAATGATGAGTTTCTTAAAAATGTATGACTTTTATGACTTAGGAAGTGTTAATGTAGGCTCACTCTTGAAAAGTGATAGTGTGTTTAGCTAATGTTCTTGACGTGTGCCTATAAATTGTATGAATTTCACTAATTGATGCATGCTTATGAAAACTAATTTCATGCTAGAAGTTGAAATTTTTTAAAATGACTTCCTATTGTTGTGATGTATGTGGTGTGACTTACCATTTGGACTTAACTATGGAGGAGGTATAAGCATGCTTTGGTTAAAAGTTGAGAATTTCTCATTTAAAATTAATTGACCTTTGTGCATTGCTTGTCTATGAACTCATTAAGACATGTAAGTGTGTTGAGGAGAAGGATATTCCTCCTTAAACATAACTAAGTATGGTATGGTTGAGTATGGCCTTCATGGCATTATGCCTAAATGATAAGGATCTTTGTTGATCTACTTGACTTAAGTGTATGTGCATTTAGTTTGAGTTGCTTATTTGCTTCTTGAGTGATGTTGAACTTGCCTATGTGTGACTTAGAGGTTTTTGCATAAAGAGATCCTAATAAAATGAGGTGTAAAGAAAATGTTATTATTAGGAGAAGGATGTTCCTCATATGAACATGACAAGAACCTATGTATTTGATGCGTTAAGGAGTGAGTGAATAAAGTTTTGCTTGCTTGTGTTTCTTCAAGTGCAAACATATGAAAGTTATTTCTCCTTGTAATTTGGTGCATGAACTTCTATATTATAATGTGTTGAATGTGACAAGCTTCTATATGGGTCATTGAAGTCCGTGAAGTGTTTAAAATGTTCCAAGTGTCATTCTAGGACGAATGTTCCCAAGTGGGGATGTAGTAAGAACTCTCAAAATTAATTAAGGTTCCTAGGTCCTCACCTATGCCTAAAAAGTTTTACTATAAGTTAAATAAGTGCTTTACAGTTTGTATACTTGATTCAAAGTCATTTAGAAGTCAAACGTCCAAGAACGTCTGAGACGTTCGAAAGTTGGCCTTGAGGCATGCATGTGTGTCCTTGTGTGCCTTGACATGTTTTATGTGTTGTTTGGTTCTAAAATTGATAGGATAGTACCCTAACATATATATGAGTATATTTGGAGTCGAAATGTCTGGGCAATACTCTCCAAGGACCTCCTTAGGAGTCCATGAGGAGGACCCAATCTTGGGCCAATAAGTTGCCCAAGGCAGCAACATTTTATTCCCGCATCGCAGACTAAGGTAACCTTAGCCCAAAAGTTTGTTCCACGTTGTGGACACAACGCTTACTCTACTGTTCTACAAATTAATTCCAGAAATCATGTGGGAACAGCTCCGCGTCGCGGACTTGCTTCCCAGCGAAGATTTCAAAAATGAAAGTTAAGTTTGACATTTATAAAACTCCATATAAGTGTGGGGGTGTTTCGGTAATATTTTGAAATGCTTATAAACATTATTTAGGAATTATTTAACCACTTTCCCAATTCAAAACCCGAAAACACAATAAGAAAATAAAAAATCCCAAAATTCTGTTCTCCTCCAAATTCTCTGAAACCTCCATTGTGGAAAAACTGAAGTTCAAGCTAGAAGGAGGATTTTCATGGTTTATTCTATAATTTCTCTTGGGTCCTTAATCAATAAGTTATGGTGATCCTTCATCCTTATTTATTCATTCACATAAGGAGTTCAATCAAGGATTAGCAAAAGTGATTCAAAGACCAAAAATTCCCAATTTTCAGCCATGGGTGCATTCTCAAATTGATATCAAAAGCATTCTAATGATAAATTTATTATTAATCAATGATTTTAAGATTATTTTCAATCAAATTCCATGAAGAACCCATGATCCACCTAATTTCTCAAATTATGATATAATATGGGTCTTTTGATCTTTATTAGATGATGATTAAATTATGTTTAGAATGTAATGAATTGCTTAGTTCTATATTCCTTGACTTTAATTGATGATTAATTGTTGGAAATTGATCAAATATGATCAAAGCTTGGAGTATTGGTAAAATTGCCATATTTTCCTCTACTTTGTATAGAATTGGTAGTTGAATTGGTGTTGTATGGCATTGTGTGGTATGATCCACTTATAGTGGTGGTTCATAATTTCTTGTAATTTTATATGTGATGTGATCATTGACTTGAAGGCAATTGTATATTGAAAGTGTGGTTGTGATGATCACTCAATGTGAAGCATTATGCCTAGTCTTCAATTCTAGTTCATGATCTAGGTTATATTGATGTTGTTTTCTATATGTGAATGAAAATGTTAGGGTTAGGGGTCTATACGTTTGACATGGTCGAGGTCTATTGATGATTGGTTACTCTTGTGTAGTATAACCCCTACCTATGAACCTCTACATGAATGTGTGGTCTTAAACACGATTAGAAGTCTTAGATTCAAGTAATGATGATGTCTTGTCTCTTATGTTATAATGTTGGTGTGTGTGGTCTATAGTTCTTATTACTCTATATTTGAGTTGTATATGGTTTAGGGGACTTGAATGTGTACTGGGACCTCTGTCAGGTGGCTGCCTTAATGCTAGGATAGTTGCTATTATGTGATCATATTGTCCAATGTACACACAAACCTCATGCATGCTTACAAGTAGTATAGGTTCATGGTCTCTAATGAAAGGGTATTCTCATATGCACTTGTGTCTACTGCTATGCATGTGGAGTATATCTCCATGAAGTATGTTATGTGTCTCTTAACTAGGATGACTAGGTGTACTAGTGTCACATCCGGGGAGCACCCCGTAGACGTAATCGGCGTCAGCGTGCTCTTTGAGGACTTAGACTAGCCTCTTAGCATACATCATTACATTCATAGGTTAAACAGAAAAAAATTTAAAAACTTTTCATTACTTCTACATTGAGGTTTACATAGACTTCTACATACACAATATATATTCATATCGAGTAGACATAGACCCTTCTTATAAGAAGATTACTTAGGGGTCGTTTGGTAGAGTGTATAAGAATAATGCAAAATATGGTGTATTAGTAATGCTTGCATTAGTAGTACTTGCATTGTTAATACTTGCATTAGTTATGCAAGCATTATTTCTTATACATTGTTTGGTTTGATGTATAAGAAATAATATATCTTGCATAATTTCTATTTGAAAATATATGTTTACAAAAATACCCTTCACACTTTTTTTATTTTTACACTTTCTTGCAAGTTGCAACAAAGACATTTGTTAAAGCATCATCAACTCCTCCTCCTCTTCTTCTTCTTCTTCTTTTTTTTTCAAAAATAATATTAAATAGTTGTAATATTTGGGTCAAAATACTTTTGTGAAAAGTTAGAAAAGAATTTTTTTTAATCAAATTTATCGCCACAATAGTAATTTTTCTTATTAAATTATGTTGATATTAGATTATTATTTTTTACAAAAATTATATTTAAGAGGCTATAAAGTCTATTAAAACACCAACAAATTAAAAGACAGAGAAAAATAAATGAATTTAAAAACACACGACAACAAAGAAAATTAAAAGAAAAGAAAATGTTAGGAAATGTTTCAAAAAGGCTTTGAGGGTAGTTTTGTAATTATTTAATCTAATGCAAGTTTTATATATAATGCATTGCATAATATTTTTAGAAAAAAGATTATTTTTAAAAAATACCCTCCACAAATATGGTGGAAAGGATATTAAAAAAGTTATTAAGGGCAATTATGTCTTTTATAATGTTAATGCATGCATTAGAATCCATTGCATTACTAATGCATAGAAATAGATGGTATTAGTAATACACTCTTTAATACACAATAGAGTGTATTCCTAATACAAGTATTAGTTATGCATAGATTAAAAAAGTGTACCAAACAAGGTACTACTAATACATCAAGCTAATACATGCATTATTTTCTCTAATACACTCTACCAAACGACTCCTTAGTCTTTATTGCACATAAGTATATGTAAGATATAACATAGTCTTAAAAGAGTGTCTCAGCTCATAACCATCTAAAAAGATTATATCAATTTGGGCCTAACCCATACATCAATGTCAAAGAGCCATATATAGGTTATACAATCGGTATTCAAATGAAAAAGACAAAGAACATAAGAGTCTTAAACTAAAACAACTTCATAAGCTTGATATTGGCATCGCCCTTGGAAAGTGAGGACTTACTTACTTAGATAATTGAGAAATTCCAAGTCGTCTCAGAAGCCTTCAACGACTGAACCTAAAATGTTGGCGAAAGGAAGAAAATAGCGTTAGTACACCACTTGTACTAAGTATGAGACCATATGCACACATATTATTAAATTATTCTAAAAAGGGAAGTTTCATGAAAACATGTTATTTACCTTTAGAAATCCTTATGCACATTCAAGAAGATCATACCCATCAACAAAACATATTCATTAAATCTAAAGCATGTACATCACAAGACCAACAATGCTAAGTCTAGTCAAGTCAACATGCATATCACATAATCGGACACATAGTCAAAGCAACTATATCATCAAGTCATAATAGTAACAAGCATAAACAAGAGTTTATTTCAACATAATCAAGCAAGACAATTACTCATGAAACCTCATTAAGTTAACAAGTGCAATGAACAAGCAAAGCCCCATAACCTTACTCAATCAATTAAACCAATAAGAACCATGACTAATGCCCAACTTTCCATAAAATATCACTTAAGAATACAAATTATCTTACCTTAACAATAGAGACCAAATAAATGTTCATAGGAGCAACCAACATTACATAATAGCATATACATGTTAGATCATCATATTTTCACCATTTACATTTATAAGCATGTACATACATAAGAACCACCTCCTAAGACTTCCCTCAAGGATAACTAGTGCAATGTTTACGTAGAGTCTCGTACCCCTACCTAGACTAACCTAAACCCCTTAGATCGTCCAAGTTAGAGTCATTCATAACTTCATTTTACCTTTTGGGAACATCTTACCTTAACCGACATAGACCACATGACTTCATGTGGAATCCAATGTCATGGAACCCTTCACCGAAAGAAGGTGGACTACTTGCCAAGGTATTACGGAAATATGAACATAGCAACTACGTGTATCCACTAGCTAGTATTCCTATAGGGGCAACATAGTTCAAGAACTAGGAGATATTATTGGGACCGTCTTTATGCTACATGCATTATAGTCTCTACTCTCAAGAGTACATTAATTATCTTACCTTCCCTATGTGGGAAAGGACACTCCTCACTCTAGTTGACTCGGTGTTAAACTAAAGTCCCTTTTTGAAATGTCTTTAAGCCTTTATTAACAATCATATCTTAGTTTAGGTCATAGGGTCATAGGATTTAAAAATCATAGCTCAATAAGAATTTCATGAGTATAAATTATTTCATCACAATTCATATAAGTGAGGTTAGCACATTTACATATTTATTCACGATAAGGCACATTGGTAGTCATCACCATCCTTATTAAATTTACATCTTAGTCAACCTCACAATCAAATTCAAGACATTTCAATTCAAGATCATAACAAACCTATCAATCCTAGTACGAGATATACTTCAATTCAACATCATTACTCAATCTCAAGTAACTACACTTGAAGTAAAGAATATGGATCATAAGACTTACCAAGTCTCCTTCATAATTCATCTTCAAGGTCTTACCATCAACCCTTAAATCAACCCAAATAGGGGAGTAATATCCACACAACAATAACAAACATAATAACAAGGCCGATTGAATCACTACATCACAATTCATTACTAGTTCATAGCTTAAGATAAGAGACTTAGCTCAAATTCATAACATACTTTATAACATACATAAACTACTCAAGAACTAGAAAAATAGGACTATAATTCATCTTAATATATTCATAATTGATACAATAACATCATCTAGTAGTAATTCAACCAACAACCAAGTAAATTTAACCAGCATTATGCAATTCATATCAAGATCACAACCTAGGGTTAAGGGGAATCGGTCATCTTATACGAACTAGGACAATTCATCAAGATATAAAAAAATAAAGTTATAATAATGTTAATATACTCATAATATCAAAAATAAATCATAAAAAGAGTAATTCATAACATCAATTTTGCATTGGATGAAAACCCACTTGAAAACTCAACTTTTGAAAAAACTTTGATGGAAACCTTTGAGGAAAGAGGTCTCAAAGGTGAAAGGAATCTCATACATTACTAATTGATAAATATTTATGGAGAAATTTGACCCTTTTCGGCCCTTGAACCAACCTCTAGCTTGGTCCTCAATGGAGTTTTCACTAGAGAGAGAAAGAAGAGAGAAGGAAGAGAGTTTGGGTTTGTGACTTGTGAGAGTTTTTTATTAGTCTAATTAGGTTAGGGATTTATATAGGTGTTTAAATAAATTAATTAGACCTCAATTAACCCCTAATTAAATTCCTAATTAAGCCTACTAATTAAATGAATTAATTAGAAATGTGCAGCAAAACCAGACACCACGATCGACGGATCGTGGGTAAGTCGACAACCCATGCTCCCTCCGTGCTTCACATCCGTCCCTAAGTTCAGAGAGTTGTCAAAATGAACCTTCCAATATTTTTACTAAGTGATCATCGACGGGCGCGTCGATGACACTCGTCTCTGCACACTGCTTTGGGCAGTCCTTTGACCCCAAAGTGCAAGGATCCTCCTCAACGGCCCTTGGTTGGTCCTTGGGGAGTCGTGCCCAGACGTTTAGACTATAAATTAACTCTAATACATTTTAAACACCCTTCCACCATTTTTCATCATTTTACGACTCCTAAATGCTAGTTAAATAGGCTAAGACACGCTAGCACCCCCTTGAACTAGTTTCCAGACGTCATCGACATTCTCGGATATTTTGGATTATATACTTCTCATATGACTTATGTTTACTAAAATAGACCTTAAAACTGTGTCTTACCCTTTTGACACTCATATTAGGCTGTAGAACACGTCTTAGATTTTCAAAGTGTTACAACTAGAAAGGACAAGGGTATGAGACATTGTCTATGTATTGCACATATGTGCCTTGATAGGATAGTTCCTAGGTTTTTAATCTATGTAAATGAATATGAATTCCTGAGTATGTTATGAATATGTATAGTGTTTCAATGTGTTTATATGAAAGGATTATTCATATAGTTACACATATACACTTATGCATGAACATATATAGTCTAAGGGTGTTTATGTGAAAGGTTTGCTCGAATATACGTATACACTAACGCATGAAAACATGTCCATTATGCATGTATGATGAACTAGTCAATACAAGGCCTCTTGAAAGGTGTTATCAAGGGTATCCTAAAAGATGATGCTTGGTATGCTATGTCCATGTGAAAGATTTTCTCACATGATTTAGGTTGATGAATTCTCATCTATGACCTATGATCTAAGCATATGAGGGTTTAACTCTCATAAATCTTCTATTTTCTAAAGTAATGATAATAAAGGTTTTTCAATAAAGTCAACTTAGCTTAGAACCGAGTGAACTTAAAGTTGAGGGGTGTCCCTTCCTAATGTGTGAAGGTAGGTTCCCCATGATTCTCACGGGGTGGATAACTACAATGCCCCATTTGGCACAAAGAGGGTTTCCATATACGCCTCCAAGTTCCATAAATAATGCTTTCCCCATAGGATCTAGAAAGTGGTATCACCTAATATGCTAGCATGATGTTAATGTTATACTTTGGCAAGGTAGATCACCTTCCTTTGGTGTAAGGTTCTACAACACCAAATTCCATGTTTGGCACCCGTGGTCTTAGTTTCAGTTAAGGTTGTAGTTTTCCTAAAGTAAAATGGACAATGAAAGTAAAGTAAGGACCCTAATTAGGATAACCTAAGGGAAGGTTCTTAGTGTAGGTGAGTGTATGGGACTTTACATATGCATTGTACAAGTAGCTCTTGAAGGGAGTTCTAGGAAGGTGTTCTAATGAATATTACTATGTTTATGTTAGTTATGCATGACATTGTAGTGTTCTTAACTTCTTGTGATGATATTCATGGTATGAGTCCTAATGAGTCTATATGTGTGGTCTTACCTTATGCATAATGTTGGACATATTGATTATATGATGAAGGTCTCTCTTGTCATGCATATAGTGACTAAAGTTGTCATGTTAATATATGAAGTAAATGATGATACTTGTGGTCTTTTTCTAGGTTTATTTAGTATGTGTGAGGCTATGAGGATTCACATGTACATTGCACTAGTATGCTTAGATTGGGATTATGGGTAAAGATCTTATGATGTCTTAATGAAGTGATGTCCAAGTGTGATATTGTTGACTATTTCCTCTTATGATGTCATTGGTAGTGTTAAATTATATGTTATCTTTGAATTAGTCTTCTATATGGTCCATAAAGTATGTTGGGTCAAATGTGAAGTATGAGTCTTATTATAGGTTATGTTTCTATGAATGTGTATGTTGGAATTAATGAAAGTTGTGTGAATGTTCACCTTGGTGAACTTAAGGTGATGCTTGACTTTGAATGGTGGAATGGGACACTATTCATGCATTGCACGAAGTATCACGCTTACTTGGGAGTTAAGGTAAAAGCAAGGTAATGTTATGAAACGCTAAATGTGCTCTAATTGTAATATGTATCTTTATATGATGTTGTGACTATTGTACATATATATACAATGTTTATGAGCTATGTTGTACTTATTGTACTAATGTTTCAAGAAGTTTTACTAAAAGGCACGATTCATGGTTTCTAACAAAATGTCATCTTTAAATGCTTTTTTTTCCTGGTTGTTATACTAAGTGCATTCTTGTACTAACACCATTCTTATCCACCTTTTTACAAAAAGTGTAGGTTATGGATGCTTAATGGATGTCTCTAAGGTGAAGGGCTTGATATGTGTTCCCAAGCTCAAGGAAAGGGATCCTTAAGTCCAAGGATTTCTTATGTTGAGTTTCTTCAATGTCATGTAATAGTTTAGTTATTATATTATGGTGTTAGGGTCATGTTCCTAATATACTCTAATAATGTTGAGTCTAATATGAAAAAGAGAATTAGAGTCTAACTATATACTATGACTTATGTTTTTTATATATAATGGAAGTGATGTTCTAGAACATGATGTGCTATGAAAGTTTTAAAATTTACACTAAATTTACTGTGACAATGCGATGAATTATTACTATGGGGCTTGTATAAGACCTCCGAGAGGTCAAGTATCGTGAAAAATGTGGTATCAGAGTATGAGTTTATAAAAGTGGTTTTAGGGTCCTAAGTCTCAAATTATCACGTCTAGTAGAGTCTCGTTAATCGGTGGGTGAGTCGCGACACATCTATGAGCGAGAGGCTATAGGACAATAGAGTTTCCCTTCTTCACTATTCTCATGTCGTGCCATAGAACTTAAATATATAAGATCTATCTCTTTTGTTTTCTTGTCAGGTGGTCTTTTAGATGTCATTGCTTGAGAGATGATATCTTTATGCTTGAGGGAGAAATGGTGAGTTTTGATGCTTGTCTTGGTTTTATGATGTAATGAGTATGTGCGAAGGTGAGTTTTGACATGCTTTGTTGTGATGTCATTTATGGCTATAGTCACATCCCGAGAGTAAACCCTAGAAAACACTATGTTTCAACATATCCCAATCTTAGACTCAAGAATATTTGGGACACGGCCCATACAATATTAAATATAGAAACTTAGTCGATTACAAAACTTGAATAAAAGAAATCTAAAGACGATTATGCCCTCGAATCAAGGATATACTTCAACTTTTCTTGAACATCCAAGCTTGCTCCAAAATACCTCTCACTTGTTTATCACACCTTTAGAGATAGACAAAAGTATGGAATTAGTACCAACACATGTACTAAGTATGGCTTAATGCATAAAATCATGAAAACGGACATTTATCAGAAAGGTTCTCTTTTTTATTAAAACATCATATTAAAAGTATAAGAACCACATTTAAACACCAAACAACACAATTAGAAGACATAACAAATTATACTCAATTTATAGGCACACTTGTGTGTGTGTGTGTGTATGTGTGTGTGTGTGTGTGTGTGTGTGTGACATTCTCTTCCCAAAGGTTATCAAAAGACTTACTTAAGTAATTCTAGACGAGAACCCCCATACACCCTCTCCAAGATTACCTAAATAAGCATTAAGACTAACTAAAAATTTAGATGATGTCTACTTTATCAATCTAATTCCCTATCTAGATTCAATCTTAAGACTTCTCTAGGTAATACATGAAGATACCATCCTTTATGCCCCTTCACACCTTAGCTAGGCAACCCTTAAACTACTCTAGGTAAGTACTGTAACACTCTGAAAGTATAAGACGTGTTCTAGAGCCTAACATGAGTGTATGATATTTGTGTCACTGTTTTTAGGTCCAAAATAATGTATATAAGTCACTTAGGAAGTTTGAAAAATCAAAACATCAAAGAACATCCATGACGTCCGGAAACTAGTTCAATGAGGTACTACTGTGCCTTAGCCTATTTGACTAAGTTTTAAGTGTCGGAAGATGATGAAATTTGGTGGAAAGGTGTCTAACACGTATTAGAGTTAGTTTATAGTCAAAACGTCTGGGTACGACTCCCCAAGGACCAACCAAGGTCCCTTGAGGTAGACCCTTGCAAATGTGGCCAAAAGTTGTCAAGAGACAATGTCACCAACGTGGTCCATCGACGAGGCGTGGTCCGATCGATGGGGCATCTACGGACACCAGCCATGGACAAGTATAAAAATTATAGAAGGGCTTGTTTTGTACAGTCTATGACCAAGACGACAGACCAACAGGATGGTTGGTCCCTTGGCCATCATTTGACAAATAGGCATTAATCGTGGTCTCATTTGTGAAAACTGTCTTTTGCTGCATGTCTTTAAGTTAGACAAATTAATTGATTAGGTGGTTATTTAATTAGTTGGGTTAAGGGAGGTCTAATTAATTTGGTTAATGACCTGTATAAACACCCTAACCAAATTAAACTAACCTAAGCCCTCATGATTTCCCAAACCCAAATTGCTCCTCCCTCTCTCTTCTTTCTCTCTCCCAAGTAGAAGAACACAATAGAAGTCTAGGTCAAGAGGTTTATATGGATTCTAAAGGTAAATTTTATCCATCAAACTTCATCAATCAACAAGGAATGAGATTCTTTTCACCTTTGGGATCTCTTTTTCCAAAAGGTCTTATCAAATTGAATTTAAAAAGATGAAATTCAAGTGATTTTCTTCCAATACGAAATTGATCTTGTGAATTGTTGTTATATGATTTCTTTTGGATATTATGAGTAGATTAACATGTATTATAAATCAATTATGTTACTTATTGGTGTATTGGTCTAGATTGTAGAAGATGATTTATTCCCTTAACCCTAGGTTGTGATCTTGAATTGAATTGAGTAGTATTGATACAATTGATTTGGTTAATGTGTGAATTACAATCCTATGTTGTTATTATGTCAATATATGAATAAATTAATATGAATTGTTAGCCAATTATGTTATTTCTTAAGTAATTGACCTAGGTTGTGAAGTAGATTATAAACTTGACCTAAGTCTCTTATCTTAAGGTATGAACTAGTGATGGATTGTGATGTAGTGATTCGATTGACTTCATTATCATGTTGATTACTATTATGTGATGGTATTATACCCATTTTTGGGTTGAGTTGAGAATGGTTAATGGTAATACCTTGATGATGGTTTTGTGAAGAAGATTGTGGTAAGTCATATGATCTCAACTCTCTACTTCAATTATGGTTAGTTGTGGTTAAGTGATGATGTTGTATTGAAGTATACCTTATATTAAAATTGATAGGGTTGGTATGATGTTGATTTGAAATGTCTTGACTATGAGTTGTGAGGTGTTGGCTAAGATGTAAATTTTGGAAAGATGGCGATAACTTACCAATGTGACTTATCATGAATGATTATGTAAATGAGCTAACCTCACATGTATGAATTATTGGCTTATCATGAATGATTATGTAAATGTGCTAACTTCACATGTATGATTATAGTGAAAGGAAAATACTCCTGTAATTTTTATTAAGCTATGATGATGACGATTATATAAGGATAGACCCTATGACCTATATTAAGCTATGATTATTAATAAAGGCATTAAAGACATTTCAAAAGGGACTCCAGCTTAGCACCGAGTGAACTAGAGTGAGGATTGTCCCCTCCCACACAGAGGAGGTAGGATCACTAACGTACTCTTGAGATTGGAGACTATAATGCATATAGCATAAAGAGGGTCCCAACTATATCTCCTAGTTCTTGAACTATGTTGCCCCCATAGGAAAACTAGCTAGTTGATCCAAAATAGAAGCTATGTTCATTTTTTGATACTACCTTGGAAAGTACTCCGCCTTTTTTCAGCTTAGGGTTCCATGACACTAGATTCCACATTAGCTCATGTGGTCTATGTCGGTTAAGGCAAGATGTTCCCAAAAGGTAAAATGAATTAATGAATGAACTCTAACTAGGATGAACTAAAGGGTTTAGCTTAGTCTAGGTAGGGGTATGAGACTCTACCAATAAATTGCACTAGTTAGAGTTGGAGGGAATATTAGGAGGATGTTCTTATGTACGTATATGCTTATAAATGTAAATGAGATGTATATTATGATCTTACATGTTGATGGTACGTTATGATGTTGAATTCACTCATGAACATATGTTTGATCTATATTGCTAAAGTATGATGTTATGCATGTTATGTACTCTTAATGATAAGATATGTGAAGTCGGACATTGGTTATGGTTCTTGTTGGATTTACTTGATTGAGTAAGGTTATGCTTAGTTATTGTACTAGTGGACTTAATGAGGGTTCATGAGTAATGATCTTGTTTTGGTCATGTTGTAAGGAACTCTTATTCATGCTTGTTGAGGTTATACATGATGATAGAGTTGCCTTGAATATATGTTCAAGTATGTTGGTATGCATGATTTACTTGGCTAGACTAGTATGGTTGGTTTTGAGATGAACATGGTCTTGACTTAATAAATATGCATTAATGACTTGTATTGGATCTTTAATGTGCATAATGTTTCTCAAATGTAAAATAGCATGTTTTAATGAAATGTTCCTTTCTAGCATGATTTTATGATGTGTGTGCATATGGTCTCATACTTAGTGCAAGTGGTGTACTAACCCCATTTTCTCGCTTTTCCCCAACATTTTAGGTTGCGGTTGTTGAAGGGATTTTGAGATGACTTTTAAGGAAGACTTGGAATTCTCACTCATCCAAGTTGGGTAGGTCCTCACTTTCTGAGGGCAATGCCACTATCAAGCTTTTGAATGTTGTTCTAGTTATAAGCCTTTGACTTCTTTCCTTTTCATTTGAGTACTAAAGATTGTATAGCTAATATATGGCTTTAACAAAAAGTATGGGATATATGCTCGATGATATACTCTTTTTTAGATTATTACAAGATTAGACACTCTTTTAAGACTATGTTAAGTATCTTATATATCTATGTGCAATAAATATAGAAGACTATGTAAACTTCTTATACGAAGGGTCTATACATGCTCGACATGAATATATTACGTGAATGTGAGAGGTCTATGTAAACCTCAAGATAGATATACAAAAGTTTTAAATTTTCCGCATTTTTAACCTATAAATGTAATGATGTAGCTAAGAAGCTAGTCTTAGTCCTCTCCGAGGACGACGACGCTGGTTATGTCTAGGGGGTGCTCCACGGAAGTGACAAGTACTTATCATTAACATGACTTCTAACTTAAGTCATTATCTTCATTAGTTCACTTAAGATTCAATCAAAATATAAGAATATTCAAGTAATGGTCTAGGAGAATACCTAGGGATTCACTCACTAACATCTTCAAAGCCTAATCGTGCAATGTCTAGATTGCATCCCATACCACCACCTAAACTGAACTTCTCCAACAATAGTAGGTATTCCATATGATGAAAATAGGCAATAAT
This sequence comes from Solanum lycopersicum, assembly GCF_036512215.1. Lineage (NCBI taxonomy): Eukaryota > Viridiplantae > Streptophyta > Magnoliopsida > Solanales > Solanaceae > Solanum > Solanum lycopersicum. The sequence continues at coordinate 2,932,624 of NC_090810.1, read as the reverse complement.
CTACATAGACCATACTAGTTGTGCATGGAATCCGGAGTCATGAACCTACTCTGATGGAGGTTTGTTATATGGGCTAATGGTAGAATTAGGAGACATCCCATGTAGGCACATGGTTAAGGAACATGAAGGGTTTCTGTGTTCTCTAGTGTCATCTCATTTAGAGAAACTCCCCTAGCCAAACTCGCTCGGTGCTAGCCTTTGTTCTCATAGAGTAATTCACATAAAGGAGTACATATAGAGGTTTCATATCTAGTTCACAACCTAATCACATTACACCTTACCAAAAAGAGTCTAATAGGGCTACCTACAATGGTCAAGAGGATAGTTCAGTGATTTTCCTAAGGATGATTTCATGCCGTTCCAGCTGACCAACCTTAAATCCACCATTCACACAAGAAGGACACCATTACGACTTTCAACTTCAAGGATACCATAACCTTACATCTAGGATGAAGGTTCCACATCAAGGACCTTCTTAGCAATGTTCAAGGTCACATGTCAATCACACATACAAGACTAAGAGTCTTTATCATACTAATTCAACAAGTCCTATTCACATTATACATGTATCAAGTAAGGGACACAAGTATTAAACAAGAAACACATATACTTTACCATACCATACACATAGCATACCGTTCTAGAGAACCTAGGGACAACCAAGTCAACTATAGTTCACCCTATACACTACTATAGGACCATTAATATAATCATCAAAAGACTCATATAACAAACTAGAAAAAATCATGCATTAACCCTAAGGCTACACACGTAAGGACATAGTCATACTCTAATATTATCACCTAATATCAATAGAGGAACACATACGTTCACCTTACTTACATGTTGAAAGATATGATCATATTTCACATAAATTAACCACATAACCTATCAGAATATATCAATTAATGCCAACAATTCCATGTTCATTATAGTGCATAAAGCTACGCCGACAAGGCCACATAATTCACAAGTAAAGCATATAGCACCGCCACCATAACTAGACCATTCCAATCATAAACATAATTCAAGACCAAAATTACATAAAATAAATAGAGTTAGGGCATCATACCACCAATCCACTCTCACCACTTCAATCCATAGCTAAATCATCCAATACCCAAGGCCCTTACCCATGGCTATGATCACCAATTCAATTCAATAATTACAATAGACCATGAATAAAAGATCATACAAAATGGATTTATGAATTTAGGGCAGCATACTAACAATTCTAACATAATTTTATCATAATTCAGTAACCCTAATCAAACTACATAAGAATTCGTTATCATAAAGACATAATCAAGTCACCCACCGTCTTCGTGGGCTTCCGCGCTTGCAGATTGGGGAACTTCTCGAACGCAATCGTCAACAAGGGGCTGGGTCAACTATTCAATCAAATGATATTGAGCATGTTTCCCATATCTTCTCGAGAAACAAGTAGGGTATTTCTTTGCAAAACTGTGCTCAATTTCATATGTGGCAATTCTGCCAAGATCTCTTTGTTAGTTGGGGGAAGATCCGCCCGGATCGGATTTTTTGAGGAACGTATCGAGAGCAAAGTAGTCAAAAACTAAGGTTCATGAATTGCATGGTTTCATACAGTAATTAGGTTAAAATCATCTAATTAAAATCAATTCAATCAATACGTAATGATTCAAAACTTTTTATGCAAGAACCCATGGATAGATATCAAAATTGGACAAGTTCATCTTTGAAAGACTTTGGAAATCACTTTGAAGTTTGGCTCCTTGAAGAAAAGATATTCAAGGATAAAGAACCATACCTCAATTGATGCTAGAACACTAATTTGATGAAGAATTGATGAAGAATAATCAACCAATCTTCAATCCAATCTCTATCTTGAGTTTTGACTTCAATTGAGTTCTAGAGAGATTCTTAGATATGTTGGGTTTTGAATTGGAATAATAAATTCATCTAGGTGTTTAGGACTTATAAACCCACTTGAAATACCCAAAACACCCCTATAAAACCACCTAAACATTTATTTTGATGTGGGGTGAATTTACCAATTCATCCCTTCACTTTACGATGACTAGCGAACAGTTGCAGGCCACCATCGACAGTTGCCCATCGACGGGGCGTAGGTCCCTTGATGGGCCGTCCTGTCTGAACATCGATGGGATCAGAGACTTACCTTTGAGATATTAAGATCCCTAGACTAATTCCTAACCCACAGCTCCTACTTACGGGGCATCACTCCACCTACGGAGCGTAGGTTGTCCCTCGTAGGTGAGACTGCTTTTTGGCAGTTTTGGCTCAAATGATGGGTCCATCCTCAAAGACCCTTGGTTGGTCCTTGGGGATGTTTGGCCGGACATTTCCAACCCAAATATTTTTGTATACGAGTTTAGGATCTCTCACATCAATTTCATCAAACACTAACACGTAAAACTCAACGAAACACATTAAGACACACAAGGTCATTTCAAGGTAAACCTTTCGAACGTCATGGACGTTCTTGAATGTTTGACCTCTAAACTTCATGAAACTCTAACCACTGCCTCCTAACCTCATTATAACCCATTTCAGTACCTTCAAAAATTAATACACGAGTGTTAAGATCTAGTTATGCCTAAGGCATCTTAGAGGTGTTACAATCTCCCCCACTTGGACAAAATTCGTCCTCGAATGACACTTGCTTCCTTTTAGTCGTTTTCAAGAGACAAGAAACTCAAGACTAGAAGAAAATAACCATACAACACCATAAAAAATACACAATTATGAAGAAAATAGATTTCACATACTAATAGAGACTCAAAACACAACAAGAGGATAGAAACAACTCTACGACTCATTATGCAATAAGACTCATATTCTTCATTTCAAATAGCCAGAACTCCTTCGACATTCATTATCATGCTCATACACATCAATTATAAACACCATACAACCATTTTCAACAAAAGAACAATTTAATCAAAATTTGAAAAACTTCACAGTAAGCTGCCAAGCAACACAGTGAACTATACCAAAATTTCCAAAAATGCAACTTTTAGGAAATTGAAGATAAAAGCATGACAATATGAAAGATAAAACCATATGAACTCAATTTACAACATAACTATAACTTAATGACATGAACCATGAAAAATATCAATAAAGTTCACTTCCAATAAGACTCCTAAACACAATGCAACATGCTACTATGACACTCTAACTATCAAGCTTGAGTTGACTAAAAGAGATGATACAATCAATAAAAACTCTAATACTAACCATACTTTCCCACTTAGAAGGCACTCATAACAACTAAAAGAGAGAAGCTATGACTTACCAACATCATCATTCTCATCATCTGGCTTTGATCCCCTAGCCAGGAGTGCATAGAAGTGATTCTTCTTTGGAGCATCATCACCCGGAACACTTGGAGGAACTTGCTTACCTTCCTTTCCTCTAGTCACATTAGTAGGACAATCCCTGACTTTATGGTCATCCTTACCACAACCAAAGCAATTTCCGGTACCCATTAGTCATTGCCCATAGTGTTTATTCCAATAAGTAGGATTGCCACCTTGAGAACCACTTCCTTCTCAAGATCCCTAGGTTCATCTTGAATTGGAGCCTTCTTCTTGAACCTAGGTTGGTTTTGTTCACTTGGCCCACTCCTCTTCAAGTTTCTATAAATCCTACTAAGCTTAGACTCCTTAATGGATTGAGCATACACCATTAGTCTAGACAAATTCATAGCACCATGGAGCATGGTCGTACGACACTCTTCTTTCACAAGGTCAGTGACACCGGTCACAAATCTACTCTTTTGATCCCTAAGGTTAGACACTAAGGATGAAGAATACCTAGGAAACATAGTGAACTTTAATGAATACTCCTCAACACTCATATTTCCTTGCTTGATATTGATAAACTCCTCAACCTTCACCTCCCTCCTCTCACGGGGAAAGTACTTTCCTAAGAAAGCGTCCTTAAACTCCTCCCACTCTATAAGACCCGACTCGACCGTCTTATTATCTTTCCATTGATTTTACCACACTTGAGCAACCTCTCTCAATTGGTACGAAGCTAACTCCACCTTCTCCCTAGAAGTCACCCCCATGGCACTTAACACCTTATATACACCATCTACAAACTCTTGTGAATCCTCTCCCGCCTTCGAGCCAAAAAAAGATAAGAGGACTCATCCTCACAAACCCTCTCAATCTAGAGTTCATAGTGCTCTCCATTGCATTCACCCTGGGCTCATCACCCCTATTCACATGAGTAGTCATGGCCCGGGCTAAAGCAAGTAAAGCCTCTATAATCTCCCCATTAGTCATTTCCGGGGGAACCATCGGAACCTCATTACCTTCACCTCCCATAGGGACTTGGACATTTTGAGCACCTTAAGGAAATTTCTCAACTTTCTCAACTTGAGGAGGAATTTCCTCATCCACCCTTCCCTCTTCCAACCTTCTAGAGTCCATCCTTATTGTAGTCATCTTTCTAAAAACACAAATAAAATCATTAAGAAAGACACTCATAACTTTTTACTCTACAGCATGACACAAGAGTAGAGAAAGAACAGAAACTATATCTTCTTATAAAATCTCACCCATAGATGTGTTGCGACTCACAAGGATGATCGAGACTCTACTAGACGAGACTTAGTGAGACTTTTTGATTCCTAAGACCACTTTCATAACCTATACTCTGATACCAACTTTATCATATCCCAAAAGTAGCAACTTTGCATAATGAGCTATTAATGAAATGAGGTGTAAAGACCATGTTATGATTAGGAAAAGGTTTGATGCATTAAGGAGTGAGTGAATAAAGTTTTACTTGCTTGTGTTCGAGTGCAATCCGTATGAAAGTTAGTGTTCCTTGTAAGTTGGTTCATTGACTTCTATGAGATAATGTTTTGATTATTGTGAGAAATAATATGGGTCACTGAAGTCCTTGAAGTGTTTGAAATGTTCCAATTGTCATTCGAGGATGAATGTTCCCAAGTGAGGGATATCGTAAGGACCCTCAAAATGAATTAAGGTGCCTAGAGACTCACATGTGCCTAAAAAGGTTTAAATAAGTTAAATAAGTGTTTTACAATATGTATACTTGATTCGAAGTCATTAGGAGGTCAAATGTCGGAGAACGTCGGAGACGTTCAAAAGTTGGCCTTGAGGCGTGCATCTGTGTCTTGGTGTGCCTTGGCATGTTTTATATGTTGTTTGGTGCTAAAATTGATAGGATATGACCCTAACATATAAGAATGCATTTATGATCGAAACTTCTGGGCATGACTCCTTAAAGACCGCCTAGGGATCCTTGAGGAGGACCCAACCTTGGGCCTACAAGCTGTCCAAGGCAGCAACGTTTTGTTTATGAATGGAATGGGTCCGCGTCGCATACTAGGGTGTCCTTGGTCCAAAATTTTGGTCCGCATTGCATACACAATGCGTACTCTACTGTTCTATGAATTAATTCCAAAAATCACGTGGGAACATCTCCACGTCGCGGACTAGCTCCCCGACGAAGATTTCAAATATGAAACTTAAGTTTGACAAGTCTAAAAGTCCATATAAGTGTAGGGGTGTGTTGGTAATATTTGGAGAAAGTCATAAATAGTTTTTGAGACTTATTTAACCCCTTTCCCAAGTCAAAACCCCAACACTCAATAAGAAAATTAAAAATCTTAAAACTCTCTCTCCTCCAAATACTCTCAAACCTCCATTGGAGGGAAAATTGAAGTTGAAGTTAGGGGCTAGATTTTGATGGTTTCTTCTCAAATTTCTCATGGTTCGACAATTAATAAGGTATGGTTATACTTCCTATTTAGTTATCAATTCATCTAAGGAGTTGAATCAAGGATTTTCAAAACTGATTCAACGATAAAAAATTCCCAATTTTCAATCTAGCCATGGGTCCATTGTCAAATTGATTTCAAAAGCATTATAATGAATTTATGATTAATCGATGATTTTGAGATGAATTTCAATCAAATTATATGAATAACGCATGATCTCTCTAATTTTTCAAATTATGATATAATGTGGTTCTTTTGATATTGATTAAATGATGATTGAATTATGTTTAGAATGTAATCAATTGCTTAGTTCTATATTCCTTAATGTCAGTTGATGATGAATCTTGGGAATTGATCAATGATGATCAAAGCTTTGAGTATTGGTAAGATTGCCTTATTTTCCTTTACTTTGTATAGAATTGGTAGTTGAATTGGCCTTGTATGGCATTCTGTGGTATGGTCCACTTATGGTGGTGGTTTTTACTTTATTGTCATTATATATATATATATATATATATATATATATATATATATATATATATATATATATATATATATATATATATATATATATATATATATATATATATAATGTGATCATGGCCTTGAAGGCAATTGTATCTTGAAATTTTGGTTGTGATACTCACACAATGTGAAGTATTATGCCTTGTCTTCAATGCTATTTCATGATCTAGGTTATATTGATGATGCTTTCTATATGTGAATGAAGATGTTAAGGTTAGGGGTCTATACGTTTGACATGGTCGGGGTCTATTGATAATTGGTTACTCTTGTGTAGCATGGCCCCTACCTATGAACCTCTACATGAATGTGTGGTCTTAAACATGCTTAGGAGTCTTAGATTCAAGTAATGAAGATGTCTTGTCTCCTACATTAGGATGTTGTTGTGTGTGGTCTATGGTTCCTATTACTCTAAATATGAATTGTCTATCGTTTAGGGGACTTGAATATGTATTGTGACCTTTGTAAGGTGGCTGCCTCAATGTTAGGATTATTGACATTATGTGATCATGTTGTCCAATGTACACACACACCTCATGCATGCTTACAAATGGTATAGGTTCATGGTTTCTAATGAAAGGTTATTATCATATGCACTTGTGTTTACTACTATGCAAGTAGAGTACATATACATGAAGTATGTTATGTATCCCTTAACTAGGATGACTTGATAGGTGTACTAGTATGGCAAGGGTATGGGACCTTGTCTGTGTATTGCACATGTGTGCCTTGATAGGACAGTTCCTAGGTTTGTTATCTATGTACATGGCATGAGTATGTTATGAATATGTATAGTGTCTAAATGTGTTTATATGAAAGGATTGCTCATTTAGTTACACATATACAACACTTATGCATGAATGAAATAAAGTATGAACATGTGTGGTCTAAGGGTGTTTATGTGAAAGGTTTGCGCACACATATGTATACACACGCATAAAAACATGTCCATTATGCATGTATGATGATCTAGTCAATATAGGGGCTCTTGAAAGGTGTTATCAAGGGTATCATAAACTAGATGGTGCTTGAATATGTTATGTCTGTGTGAAAGGTTTCTCACATGATTTAGGTTGACAAATTCTCATATATGACCTATGAGCTAAGCATATGATGGGTTAACTCTCCTAAAGACTATGTTTTATAAAGTAATGATAATAAAGGCATTTGAATAAAGAGAACTTATCTTAGCACCGAGTGAACTTGAAGTTGAGGGGTGTCCCTTCCCAATGTGGGAAGGTAGGTTCACAATAATTCTCACGAGGTGGATAACTACAATGCCCTATTTGGCATAAAGAGAGTTTCCATATACGCCTCTAAGTTTCATAAACTATTCTTGCCCCCATAGGATCTAGCAAGTGATATTATCTAATATGCTAGCATTATGTTAGTGTTATACCTTGGCAAGGTAGATCACCTTCCTTTGGTGTAAGGTTATACAACTCCAAATTCCATGTTTAGCACCCATGGTGTAATTGTCCATTAAGGACATAGTTCCCCTAAAGTAAAATGGACAATGAAAGTAAAGTAAGGACCCTAGATAGGATAACCTAAAGGAAGTTGCTTAATGTAGGTGAGATATGCGACTTTACCTATGCATTGCACAAGTAGCTCTTGAAGCGAGTTCTAGGAAGGTTTTATAATGCATATGACTATGTTTATATTCCTCATGCATGACATTGTAGTGTTCTCTTCTTTTTGTGATGATATGCATGGTATGAGTCCTAATGAGTCTATATGATGTGGTCTTACCTTATATGCATAATATTGGACTTATTGATTATATGATGAAGGTCTCTCTTGTTATGCATGTAGTTGACTAAAGTTGTCATGTTGATGTATGAAGTAAGTGATGATTCTTGTGGTTTCTTTGTAGGTTTACTTAGTATTGTGAGGTTATGGGATTCACATGTACATTGCACTAGTAGGCTTAGATTGGGATTATGGATAGAGATCTTATGATATTTTTATGAAGTGAAGTCCAAGTGTGCTATTATTGACTACTACCTCCTAGGATGGCATTGGTAGTGTTGACATGTATATTATCTTTGAATGAGTCTTCTATGTTGTCCATAAAGTATGTTGGGTCAAAAGTGAAGTATGAGTCTTATGATATGTTATGTTTCTATGAATGTGTATGTTGGAAGTAATGAAGGTTCTGTGAATGTTCACCTTGGTGGACTTAAGGTGATGCTTGAGTGTGGATGGTGGAATGGGACATTAGTCATGCATTGGACCGAGTATCACTAGAGGGTTACTTGGTAGTTAAGGAAAAAGCAAGGTAATGTTATGAAATGCTAAATAGAGGGTTACTTGGTAGTTAAGGTAAAAGCAAGGTAATGTTATGAAATTCTAAATGTGCACTAATTGTAATATGTATCTTTATATGATGTTGTGACTATTGTACATATCTATATGATGTTTATGAGCTATGTTATTCTTATTGTACTAATGTTTCAAGAAGTATTACAAAAAGGCACAATGCATGGTTTCTAACAAAATGTCCTATTCAAATTCATTTTTTTGCATGGTTGTCATACTTAGTGCATTCTTGAACTAACATCATTCTTATTCACCTTTTTACAAAAAGTGTGGGTTATGGATGCTTAAAGGATGTCTCTGTAATATCATAAAACAAACTAAGGTGAACTAGAGCTTCGTGAATGTTTCATGATTTAATTTTGTGTTAAAATGGTTTACAATGATGTTATTAGGCTGTGTGTGAAGTTTGGTGACGTTTCAAGGTCAAACGTCCAAAAACGTCCATGACGTTCAAAAGATGTGCCTTAGAAAGTATTTGTGTGTCCTCATTTGTTTTAGTGAGTTTTACGTGTTCGTTTTAATCGAAATTTATGTGGGATATTCTTAAGACCTAGAATAATATTTATAGGGGTTTAAAATCTGGGTACGACTCTACCTAGGACCCACAAGGAGTCCTAGAAGAGGATCCAAGACTTGGTAACCAAGCTGCCAAAATTGGGCAGTCGACGCCCTAGCAGTTTACTGGCCGTAGTCTAAACGATTCACCGTCGTCTAGGGGCGTAGGTCAAGACTTAACCTTGGATATCAACCCTCCCCTTTCCAGCTACAGACTCAAACGACTCCCATACAGCATGGGCCATCGTTCAGTTGTTGCCCCGTTGCTTGGGTCCGTCGACGGATCCCTGCAAAAGTTGTCACGTTTCACTACTTTGGCTTGGGGTGTTTGTAAGTTAACCCCAAGTCTTTTATGAACCTAGGAGGATATTTTTAGGGGTTTTAAGGTATATTAAATTAGTTTTATGTCCTAGAACTAGACAAGACTCCTCACTTCAAATATTTAAACTCTCTCTCTCTAAAGAAAGACTCTCCCAAAACCCATGCAAGCTTGGACTCAAGGAAAGTCTTGGAGGGCTGTTGGTGGACATGTTATTCATCAAAAATAGTGGGTTTCTTTATCTTTGAGGTATGGTGGTCATCCTTGAACTCTCTTCCATTCAAGGAGTCATTTCTAAGAGATTTCAAATAAGGTTTCCAAACTCTATCTTCTTTTATCTTTGACTCTAAGCATGGGTCTTCGTATAAAAATGTTTTAACGATTCAAATATGCTTTTCTTAGTGTTAGTTGGTTATTTTAACCTCGACCCAAATAAACACATGCTTATGCATATTTCCAACTTCTAGCTTGAGAATGGGTTATATGAACATGATTGTGTATTATTTGAAATATGGTTTCTTGATGTTGATATTGTGGTTTAGCTACTACCCTAAGAGCTATTTTATGATGAATTGTTGAGTAAATTATGAATAGGTGTTGAAAGCTTGGATGAATGGTAAGTTGGTCTTATTGTCTAACTCTTATTATGAAATGATCTTGAGTGGTATGGTCCACCTTTGGTGGCGGTGTTTACTTGAATATATGAGTATGAATCTACTTGTGTATTGTGAATAAGTCCATGAGGTCATATTATGTGAAGTATGATGTTAATGATGTGGTTCTTGTTTATGTACTTTATGAAGCTTGTTTTGTGAAGTATGTTAGAGATAATGTCTAAAGGAACTATATGATTATGTGAAGTATGTTTAAGTGTGAAATAAGATGAATGAAGGTTTAAGCATGCTTAGAATTCAATGTTGATGAAATGGTGATTAGGTGAAAAGTGTGATCACGTTTACACTCATACACTCACACTTTAATGAATGAATGAAATTAGTAAATGTGATTAAGGGAAATTTTGGGGTGAACACTCTTCGTGAGTTGAGATGAAGTGTTTAGTAACAACCTCGCTGCCTTCCAAGATATTTCTAAGATAGGTAAGAGGATGGATGCCCTTCGTGAGTTGAGATTTGGTGTCCACTAGTAATCCTTACCCTATGGTATAAAATATTGAGAATAGGTGGGGAGTTAGACCTAGAACAAAGAGGATATGAAGAAGGGGTGGTTACACTTCGTGTGTTGAGATGTTATATTTCCAATCTACCTCTTGAGATGAGTACTCCTCGTTAGTAGAGAATGAGTTACTTAGCAACAATCTTCTTATCCCTTAACTATGTGCTCGCATAGGTGTAGCTATTGGAAAAGCCATATAAAAGCTAAGATAATGACCCTACCCTAGGCAAGTGGGGATCCCTCATCCTATAGGGGTAGTATTGATATTCTACGTCTAGCTCACATGGTCTATGTCGGTTAAGCTATCCCCCAAAAAAGAATGAATGAACTAAGTCTCCTAAAAGAAATTAATACTTAGTGTAGGTGGTGGTATGGGACGCTATCTATCCGTTTCACTAAGTAGACCTTCCGAATGGGGAGTCTTGGTGTGTTCTATATGAAGTGTACGAACTAAGTCTCCTAAAAGAATGACTACTTAAGTTAGGTGGTGGTATGGGAAGATATATATCCATTGCACTAAGTAGACCCTTCGAAAGGGGAGTCTTGGTGTGTTTTATATGAAGTATATGAATGAGTTATCATGTGTTGTACTGAAGTTAGATGAATTAAGGTCTAATATTAAAGAAGCAAGTTAAAGTTAAGTTTTATGTAATGAAGTTATGAATGACTAATGTAGAGTGCTTAATCCAAAGGAATCCTCAATGATCACTAAGTGAAAGTAATAGTATGGGATGTTACTCTCACATTGCGCTTAGTGTAACTTATAAGTCCTATTGGAGAAGGGTACTTACATGAAGTCCATAATGTATGATTGTCCTTCAAATGTCTTGCCAAGTGTATGGACTTGCTTTCCCGTGCGAGGTAAGCCTATGGTTGGTAGTCTTAAAGATCACTTTGGTGTGTATTGAAGGGGGTGTATGGGTGGTACCTTCATGTCTTACCTTAGTGACTCTTAGGATATTTTGGTTAGGAAAACCTCAAAGAAAATCAGTTCACTATCCTTGGGATGAATTGTTCACTCTAATGTTTCATTGTAAAGTTGTTTGAGTTTACTGTAAAGTGATCTTTTGGTTCTAAAAGTATGAGAGTTCTATTTTATGTGATTAATGATGATTCTTATATTATTTTAACTCTAAAATTATGAAGGTTTTACTTGTTTGGCATGAAAGCTTATTTTACTAAAATGTTCCTTTTTGCATGTTTTTTCATATGTCATAGTTAGTACATTAACTTGTACTAACCCCATACTTTTCTATACTTAGTAAGTATAGGTTGGAAACAAGTTGAAGACTAGAAGGCAAAGCTTGAGAAATTGACTCTCTCAATACTCAGTATGTCCTCATATATTCGAGGGCATAGTTCTATTTCTTAGTTTCGGTCATTAAGACTTATTATGTATTTTCATTTAATGTAAAGGACCGTGTCCCTAAGATATTTATGTCGTGTATTTAAGTTGGCTTGTTAAACGAGATCACTCATTAGCTTTTATGAAAGATGTTTCCTTTATATTTATTTATTTGTGAAAATTTTTAATTCCGCTCTACTTTTCATGCCTTATGTAATGAATGATAGCTAAGGCTAGTACAAGATCTCCGAAAGGTTAAGTACGCAATTGTTCCGACCTAAGGGTGCTCCCTTCTTCTAGGGGTTTTTTTTGGGTCATTGTAGTTTCTAAGGTGAAGGGCTTGATATGTGTTTCTCAAGCTCAAGGAAAGGGACCTTAAGTCCAAGGATTTCCTATGTTATGTTTATTCAGTGTCATGTAAAAGTTTAGTTATTATTTTATGTTGTAGGGGCCGTGTTCCTAATATACTCTAATGATGTTGAGTCTTAGATGGCAAAGAGACTTAGAGTTTAACTATGTATTATGACTTATGTTTTATATACATAATGGAAGTGATGTTCTAGCATATGATGTGCTATGAAAGTTTTAAATTTTCAGCTAAATTTACCATGACAATGCGATTAATGATTACTATGGCTTGTATAAGACCTCCGAAAGGTCAAGTACGTCATGTTACTTCTACGGTGCTCCCCGATCGTGACAGTTATGATGAAGCAAGGTTACTTCAAAAGGTATCATAAGTATGTCTTGAGATGGTATTCACTTGTATTGATCATGGCTTACAATTGACGTTATTTAGCTCTTATGCTTATGTTGATGTTAATGCAAGCTATCATATTGAGCACATGTTTGTACTAAAGTATACTCTTACCTATATTTCTTATTCAAATGTAGGGCCTGACGATGTCGAATCTCATCCCCGTGGTTAGGATCTTAGTAGAGACAAGACTTGAAGATTTGTGAGTCCTCATAGCATCCGAGGATATAGCCGTCATTTCCTTTTGATCTTTCATATTATATTTTAAACATTGTTGTATGGGTTGTGTCCCGAGGTATTCATGTTTTAGATGGTTTTGATGGTTTTAAGACCAAATATAATATACTTGTGCTTTTGTTATGAAATTTTGATGTTGTTAAAAATGTTTTAAATTTCCGCTCATTTCTATTATCATATACTTATATAAAAGAGAACCCTAGATACGCCTACGTGGCATCACCACAAGCAAGAATTTACTTTTAAATTTGTTTATTTCCAAAACTAGCCTTCTTCTTTCATGAAATGATGTGACTTTATTGAAAATTTGCTACTTTAATGAAAAGTATTATCAAAAGTTGATTTTTAAACAAATTTATAACTTTAATGAAGAGTGTGACTTTATGAAAAGTTGTGACTTTTATGTAAGGTTCTGAACATTTTGAAGGGTTGCAACTTTTCCAAATAGTTGTAACCTTTATGATAAGACACAATAAACATTTGTTCACACTACCATTGTTGTCTATAAATAGAGAGATTTCCTCCTATTTTAAAACAACAAAAATTCTGATCTCCTTCTTCTACTTTCGCAAACCAGAATTCCCTTTTAATTTATTTATTTTCAAAACTAGCTTTTCCTTTTCATGAAAAGTTATGACTTTTATAAAGAGTTGCGACTTTTAAATCAAAAGTTGTACTTTTTTAAAAAGCTATACTCTTTAAAAAAATTCTGATTTTTATGAAGAGTTGAGACTTTTATGAAAAATTGTGACTTTTATGAAAGGTTGTTACCTTGTTGAAGGATTGTAACTTTTTCAAAGAGTTGTGAACTTTCTGATAAGGAAAATAAGCATTTATGTACATACCCTTTGTTTTCTATAAATAGGGATATTTCATGCCACTTTTATTTGTCTTTTTTTCCCGTTGTAGGGTAGTCGAATTCAAATACATTAATTAATCTTTATATGAAGTTTGCTTCATTCCTTAAAGTTTTCATCATTCTATTTGATGGGGACTTAATCTTTACTATAAGTCATAGTGATTCATGTAATTATGATATTTCTTTTTGCTATATTGGTGACTTTTTTAACTCTTTTAAAAGTTTCTGTAAAGATAATTGAAAATTGATCTTCTCTTTTATCCTTTTCTACATGTTTCTTCGTAAAATCAAAGAAAAGTTATTTTGATTGCAATGCGACAATACTACTCTTGCACCTCTCATTTTACAACTCATAACGTTGTTGAAATGATTGAATTCATTACATTTGGTTATTTTAGTAAACAAAACTTTCAGTTCTGCCACTATTATCTGTAGGTTTTTGTTTAGTCAAATTCAAATACATTAATTATACTTATTGTGAAGTGTGTTTCACTCCTCATATTTCATGGAGCTTAATTGTTGACTGTAAATCATAGTGATTCATGCATCTATTGCAATTTCTATTTGCTATTTTTGTGACTTTTTTTTAACTATGCTAAATATTCAAGTGAGGATGATTGAAAATTTATCTTATCTTTTGTCCCTTTCTACAAGTTTTTTCATATAGTTTTTGGAAAAATTGCTTGTGTGTTGTGCTATATTTGATAGCACACAAAAATAAATATCTGATAACTAATACGAAAACAATGGTGAAGTTTGTTAAAAGGACCGAGCATACTGCTCTCTTGCTTTCCATAATTAGTATATTATTTTGATTATCTTTTCATAGGTACAAATAATTCGTATGTTATTGCAATCTTTCTAGAATATTAATATAGACACAATTAGCCCACTTCTTTTTTCGCAAGTTATGTAATTTATCATATTTCTTCATCTATTCTCTTTAGACATAATAAGAAATCAATGCAATGACCCGAGAAATTATATTTCAAAATTTTGAAGCTATTTGTTGATTACGATTGTTTAGTTGACGGGTTATTTAAAAATAATTAATTTTAGTTGGTGGCTAATGGACTGAGTCCATAATCTAGTTTATGATATGAAATCTAAGTGGAGTAAGTGAGGTCTCTTCGGATCTCATATGTCATGTTACATCCAGGGTGTATTCATGGGTCATGAAAGATTTGATACAATTGCTGATATTATGTTATTTTAAATAGTGATATGTATTAAGGAATATACTTTGTGGCTGATCTGGTACAACAACTGGTGATTTTTTTGTTTTTAAGTATGATATGTTTTAGGAAAAAAGGTTCAAAATATATCCGAATTTTTTATTTTAATTTTTTTTTTGGTAAAATTTATTGTTATGTTGGTGAAAAGTCAAACTATTATTATATAGAAGTAATTTATGTTTTTACATTGTATACTTAACTTCCTTCATTTTTTCTCGATTATGTGCTATATTAAAAGGAAGTAAATACCACTCATTTAACCCTCTTAATTATATTCAATATGCAATTTTAAGAATTAAAAAGTCATTTCTTCAAATTTCACGTATAATTTAATGATTTTTATTTTTATTATTTCCACAACTTTTTATCATCCTAACCCCCTAAAATAATTAATAGTTATGTTCATGTTCATATTGTAGTCCTATAAAAACAATAGAGACATGAATGAGTATATCACCTTTTAAGTTATTATGTATTCGGTGCTTATTATATTCATATTTTGGTTGACTTGAAGAAGAAGATAAAGGCTATTAAATTGTGATTATTTTATGAGAGTGGAGTCAACAAGAGCTCGAGAGATTGTTCATTGATTTCATATATTTTTTCTTTTATTTTTGATGATTATGATCCAAAAATGATGTAGCATTATTATCTTTTTTCCTATGTTCTTTCTAAATTTCCTCTTTATTTTATATTTTATATGAGGTTCTAATTGTCATAAATCTGTTCCTTGTGTTGGTTCAATATATTTAACTGATAATTTTGCTAAAAGTTCTCATAGAGAGAGATGGGGAGAAAGAGATGGTAATACCTAAGTTAAAAAATTGTTAGAGATGGGGAGAAAGAGATGGTAATACCTAAGTTAAAAAATTGTTATGTTATTATCTTTTTGACAAATTCACTAGTTTGTGCCTAATGACAAAGGCAAATATATCAAAATAAAAAAAAGTGTAAAAAAAAAAATATATAATCATTTTCTAAGAATACAAGGACAAATATTACCCTTTTTAATTATTTTTTTTACAAAACTTGGTTTTAGTGTGGTTGATGATTTAAGACTAGTTCATTGAGGTTTTTGTAGTTAAAATTTTCCAAAACTGTATAAAATGTATGAGTCGCGTGATAAAATCAACCTAAAACGCTGTGCTTAGCTTTCAGATGAAAAACGAATGGCCAGTATAATCTGTTGAGGAAATTAATAAAAAGCCTAAAGCTACTTCCAATGCTCATATCACCTCAAAGTATCCCATCTTGTACCTAACACACTTACTAGTCACACAGGCAATCAAGCTGGGTATCAACACACTAACCAACAACTTTTGACTTGTGCATCACAAACAAAAATCATCATACAATCCTACATATCATCAAGTGCCTATTTCACGGCCTTTCAGCGCCGATTCAACTACTTTAACCTTCTTTGCATTTTCACTGTTCATGACTGACAGCTTTTCAAGTGATGCTTTCAGCAGTGACATTTCATTTTCTTGGACACGCACTTTTCTCCTCACTGATACTTGTCGCTCTTCATTTGACTGGCTGGGCTGTAGAGAATGTGTGTATCTTTTCAACCTGGCATTTACTGCTTCAATAGAAGAGCGTAGAGCATCCAACTCCACTCCCCTAAATCTGTCTGCATGACGTAGAAACATAATGTTCAGTTCCATACTCAAAGGTTAAAGCTAGAACAAAAATACATACTTTTCCAACCAAGCTTACACCTAGTTCCTGTTTACACCAAAAAAGAACTCAGATTCCTTTTCCTATCCTAATAAACAAAATTATTCTCAGGATAAGTATTACACGCCACTCATACAGTGAGAAACTATTTGACCATCATTACGGACCGCCCGCTCCATTTGTTTCAACATAGGAACACTCAGCTTCCTTTCAGACCTCACCCACAAGAAAAAGAAAACACCAGTCCCAATCTGTCTGTACACCCTCGATTCTAGCAAAATATCCCATTCAGCCATTCAAAAAATCTATACAGCTCCTCACACGACCACCGATTCTCAACTTTAACCCCCCCCCCCCCCCCTTAATCCACCCTCATCTCCCACAAACTCAATGTTCTCTTCTCTCACTCAACTCACATTTTCTCTCAACCCACCAATCTGGCATCAGCTCGACCCACAAGAAAAAAGACATCACCACCATAAATGCCGCCAAACATCTCTGACCCCAGCAACTCCACTAGACTGGTTTGAGGTGGGATTGCTGAGGTCTTGAAAGCAGTGCAGTGGTGGAGAACAAAGGGTGTTTCCAGTGGCGGTGGTGGTTTTGATGGAGGTGGAGAAGGAGGAGGTGCTGGGAAAGAAAAAACTCAAAAAAGGAGAATGAAAAAAATCATAGAATAAAAATGATAAGACTGTTGGATCATTTGAATTGATCTGAATAGTTGATTCTGCCTCAGTTTATTTTTAAAATTTGAGGCTCTAAAAACAATCAAAGAGTTGGAAACCTACGTCTCCCATGTTTCCAAATCATTGGGTATTAGCCAGGGAATTTTCAAATTAAGGTGGGTAAAGGGAACCCCCACCCTGAAGCCCCTCGTAAGGTGTGTAAACAAGAAATTTGGTGGAACTATCAGAGACATTATGAATTAATCCATTCATTATGAATTAAGCCCGACAAATAACTCATTGGCCATTGTTAGGGCTTAAAGGCCAGTATCCATTAGGGGTTGACTTCTAGAGCATCCAGAGAGGTGGTAGAAATAGTCTGTCGGCCAAATGCAAAAGACTAGACATATGTGTGTGCATTGTATCAGTTTCTACACCATGATGAGCTAGCGTTCACAACAAACCAAAAATAAAGCTATATTAAGCATTGGCATTCGATGAGCATATTACCAAGTTCAGACTTAAACTCTCGTTCAGCTTTAGATAGAGATGTCTTATGTGCTGCCGGCAGGTGTCTCAGGCTTTGCAAGCGCTCTTCTAGCTCACTGTGAAACCGAACTGCATGCTCAACACGATCCTCGATCTTTTCCTGTTTCCTTTCAACTTCCAAAATCTTTTGCTGTGCTTTGCACAATCGAGAACACTGATCATCAATGATCTTTTTTACATGAGGTGCATGATGTCGAATCTCAAAGTACACCTGATAACAGAACAAAAGTACCGTTAGTCATAACATGAAGAGACCCTTTACTGTCAAAAGAACTGATAAAAGAGAGAAAAATAAAGATTTTCTTTCAATTCTGACCCAAGTGAGAAATGAGAAGGAAGAGGGCACAGAACCAAAGGATTAAATTCCTCTTCCGTGCAAAGCAATGCACAGTTGAAATTTGAAATACATCCTCAGATAGTAGGGGACTAACAACACCATCATTACAAGAAAACTGCTAACAGTTTATATAAAAATGTCTTCCACTCAATCTTTTCTAATAAGTAAATTGCTTATTATGGAATGGAGGGTGGGAGCTCCATTTACAAAGTATATAGAAATATTTCAGCAATATGCTCAACAGAAACAAAGTAGCATCCAACAGATGCATCTGATCATCTAAGTAAAGATCCCCATCCTGGCCACATTTCTATATTAAGTAACAATGTAACTTTAAAATGTATATTTTACCCTAAATGAAATTATTTATAGCCACATAAATTTCTATCATTCATTTTAGACCACAAGTTTTAAAAGTCTTCCTTTTTTTTCTTCAACTCTTTGCCGAGTCAAAGTACCTCATATTAAATGGGACACAGGTAGTAAAAGAATATTGCCACCAAAACTTTTCACTAGCAGATAAAATAAGGCACACCCCTTGTCCCCTCAGAGGGGGAAATATGAAGACTTGCAGATGATAAGACGATATCCAACAAAAAAAAGAGAGAGCTCAACAGGAAAAAGTCACATCTCAAATCAGAACTATAGCGTACGAACAGCAGAATGTTACCTTGTGGGCATATTCCACATAGTTTTCATGAAAAAGCTTGAAATATTGATGAAGGGTTGATCGGCCTTCAATTGAATCTGCAGAAACTGAGCGCAAATGAGGTGATGAAGGAGGCAAAAGAACTACCCTGGGCCCAGTTAGGAGCTCTTTGCTTATGATAGTAGAATCTGTATCTTTTGGCACTTCTGCACCTATGAGTTTGTCAACCTTATCAATAATTGGGGGAAGAAGTGTATTCCAAGTCTCCATCTCAACCACTATACACTCATTAGAAGGGGTAAGACCCACAATCCATGAATCTCCAAAAGAATCTGATAGAGCCAAGAAACCAGAAAGTGGGCTAGCTGATGATGCTTCTCCTTGGGAAGTGCTAAGAACAGGATGCACAGAGGGACTTCTCATCATGTCTTCTTTGCCACGAGTCTGATTAGTGAAAGGCAAAAAGTGCAACACTACTGAATCAATTCCTCGTTCATGAAGGCAATATATTCGTTCTGAAATAATGGGATCAACAAACATTGATAAAACAGAACCGCTTCTTCTGGGCAGAGCTAAATCCACAATAGCCAACCTCAGAAGAGGAGGTGGATGCCCCAACCATAAAGTATGATCTGGTGGCACATCAAGCTTCAAAATGGAGGTGTCACTTGACAATGACTCGCAAATCATTGCAAGGCCAACTATACTATCAGTTGAATCCAGACATACCCGAGGTGGACTACCAACCTTCCAGACAGGCTGCACTTCATCAGCTAAAGCATCTATCTGCAACTGCCCCCCACTCCAAGCAGTTACTAGGATAGAATCTTTGCTAACTAAATCATAAAGAAAACTGACAGCACGCCCTTCATGAACTGGAGGATGAACTGAGTCATCTTCAACACCATGACTTACTTTACGTAAAGGTCCCTGCAAGTGAAGCCAGTGTTACAACATAAGGTGTTACATAGTTGGAAAGAGAATCAAGCAAGCTATCTCTTCCGGAAAACAGTTCCATTATATAACCAAAACATAAGCCAGCACACAAAAGTGTTTTGCACTGACTGAAAATACACTCTTTTCCTTCATAAAGAGAAACAAGAATAGCTGTGCAGCTTAACTTAGATGTCACCGTGTAAAATTGCAATTTCACGTACACTTTCTCCACTTCAAGAAACAGAAAAAAGGAGAATGCAGTGCTCATCTAATCAAAGCTTATAGTGGTATTTGTTTCAGCATAAAAAGGATAAGAAAGAAAACTGGAATGAGGCCCCTCTGGACACAGAAATGGAAGTTCAGTGGATTTCTATCTGAGGAGATGCATGGAAGAGAAAATAGAGTTATTTGTGTTGAAATAAGTCTCAATTGGATTCACCATGTTTTCCACCACAACTTTTATAGTCTACAGTTTCTAAAACTTGTTCAAGTCTGGACTCCTTCGCCAATACACAAGTTTTTTTTTTTGAGAAGGTAACAGTCTTGTATTATATTCCACGAAATCAAACCTGCCACAACTTGTTACAAGTAACTAAGACAGAATAAGAGTTTCGCATCCAACAAGATAAGGAGTTGGGCAAAAAATTCAATGCACTAGGTAATAAGGACAGACGGGAAAGACTTTCTACTGTATCTTTCTTCTTCCTAGTGCAATCCAGTCGGAATCCAATGTCAATATATTTGTCATCCGTGTACGTTCAATTGAAGGGTAGATAGCTATTTTGTTCTCTTCTCTTACATGCATCAATATCAATAGATCTTCTGATTTTTAAAAATATTACAACTTGCAACATTTAATACTGCCATGTTACTATCATCGTTTATCCCAATTTTAGAAAGGGGGCGGCACATAGAAGCCTTCTTCCTTCACATTCTGAAACTCAAATTAATGTTGGTTTCTGAAGAAGTTCAAGGTAAATGGTGCCGATGAAGCCCATCTAGTGACTGCTATATCTATCTAACATGCATGGTAAACACAACAATAATATTGAAAAAATTAGTTTTGATTGTGTTAATTAATTAGCACAACTTTAGGGGACTCTATTTTTCCTTTTCCTAGCGCAAGTATAGGAATAGAATATTTTCTTTTATTGAATTTGACTTCTTTCCTTAATTAGTTAGGATTCATTTACGTAAAACCCTTCTCATACAACAATATGATATACTGAAATACAAAGAAGCCTTTTCTTCTTACTCAAATTCAACATGGTATCAGAGTCCTTGCTGCCTTTTGAGGTAAGTGTTTCTCCCTCCCAGCAAAAAACAAAAAACAAAAAAAGGGAGGGGGTGTCACCAATGACTACTCCCGAATGTTTTACAGATTACTTGCTTCTTGTTAATTTCATGCTTACCCACCAAGTTTCAGATTTTTTCGATAACCAGAGTTAGGTTCCATCAAAGCAGAGCTGGTTTTCCGACGAGACTGATCTATGCAATGGTTTTATTTGGTTTTTCTTCTTCTGTGGGGGACACAAAGCAAATAGATAATAATTCTCTTACAAAAACCAATATTATGAAATTATATGGGGCGTATCGTGCATAGTCAAGGTCTTGTTTGCTCTATATTAAATTTAGAAAATTGCTTTGGTTATATTAATGGAGAGCAGAACCAACCTACTGCATTTGATAATGGTTTATGGGATTCCAATATCACTTGTTAGGACATAACTTTCAAATACTATGCACCTACAAATCTCTAAGCAATATTCATTGGGACAGGGAGTAATAGATTATTAGGAAATTACGATATATAAAGAATGGGTGGTAATGTAATATCAGCCTATTAGGTGTATAGACAATCGAATATGTTCCAAAGGCAGTGGTTAGCAAGCCATTAGCTATTCCGACATAAATCCCTTTGTGACTAGAAGAATAGTTTTGTAAGACTTTAGAAGAGCCTGTCATGTGTCAATAAGCACCAAACTCAACGATTGAAGAACCGAGGTAAGCAGTACAAGGAACTAGTTAGATATATTAGATGTGGCACACTTTCGAATACTATGCACCCCCAAATCGCTAAGCAATTTATGCCGTACACTTTTGATACTTACTTTCAGTCAATTCATAAGATGATGATTAGTACTTAATTTGAGGCTAAGAAAAAAATCGTGCAAACTGGCAATGGCATAGATACATGGAAAAAGATTTGGTGCTTATTTAGAGTTTAATGGGATAATCCATCAAACTTAGTCCCTATTCTAGTGCACAAAATATGACTGAGGAAAATTAGGCATGTATTAGAAGTGACAAGATCTCTTATGTTTACCATGACTCTACCAAAAAACCTACTAGGGGATGTCCTTCTAGTTGTTGCCCATCTTATCAACAGAATGCAACTTAATACCCTTAGGGGTCGTTCGGTAGGGAGTATTAAGAGAAACAATCTACGTATTATGTATGGTATTATTTAATACTATGTTTGGTAGGCATTGTGGGCCCATGTATAACTAATGCATGCACCCTATATGGTATTATATGATGTATTACTAATACCTTCCATTTGGTGGTATTAGTAATACATATGATTTAATACCATGGGATTACTATAGTAAAGACAAAAGTATCCTCAAATCATTTTAATCAATTTGTTTATTTTCTTGATTATATATTTTATATTTGTACTACTAAATTTATTTAAATAAATTATCTTGCAAATTTCATTAATTAGAGAGTTGTTTGTTGCTAAATAAATCCAAAATGAATCAATATAATATTTAAAATGTGAGTTGTTTAACATTTACTAATAAAAAAGTAAAATATATCACCACATGACGTTTGTGACTTGAATGTATTTTTCTTGATATATATGTGGTTTTCTAATTATTTGTATTTTGAACAATTTATAAAATTGCATACTTATTAAAACTACAACTTGCATATTTTTATCTGTAAATGTAGATGATTTATTCGATTTCACTATTGTTTACCGTCTTTTTGGTTTTCAAAGTAGATGGTTTATCTTTTATAAATTGAAAACTAACGCTGATTGATAAATTTGTTAAGATGACAATCATTTACCATCAAATAATTTAACTAAGAAAATAGCAAACACTGCAATACAATTGTTCTTCTCCTAGCTAGTTAGAAGGCCATAAAAAACAATATTGGCAAACAATTATCTATCTTGCCCCAATTACATGAAATAGAAAATCCCATAATAATTCTAAGGATATAATTGAAAAGAAAACTTTTTGTCGAATTTTAATCCCGAACATTTGGTAAAAAATAACCCCTACACTACTTAGGGGTCGTTTGGTAGAGTGTATAAGAATACTGCTTAATAGAGTGTATTAGTAATGCTTGTATTAGCAATGCATGTATTAGTTATGCTTGCATTAATTATATAGAATTTCTATGCATTGTTTGGTTTGATGTATTAAATAAAGCATGCATTGCATAAAAAATTAATTTACAAAGATGTCCTCCACTATTATAATGGAAAAGATATAAAAAGAGATTTAAGGGGCAAATGGGTCTTTAAGGGGTCGTTTGGTAGAGTGTAATGCATGCATTAGGTGTGTATTAGTAGTACCTTGTTTGGCGCACATTTTCTTGCCATGTATAACTAATGCTTACATTAGTTATATACTCTATTGTGTATTACTAATACCAAGTAATTCTAGGTATTAGTAATACATAGCATTTCACACTTGCATTAGAATAAATAATTACAAAACTACCCTAAAAGCTTTTTAAAACATTTCGTAACATTTTCTCTGCTTTTCATTTTCTTTCTTGTCATATGTATTTATTTTTATTTTATTTGGTTTTCAATGTTTTAATTTGTTGGTGTTTTAATAGACTTTATGGCCTCTTAAGTATCTTTTTTTAAAAAAATTACTCAGTAGGAAGTGCATGTAGAACAACAGACCCATGGAAAGGAATCTGGAAGAGTAGCTCCAACCAAAGTGAAAAGATTCTCTTGGCTGGTAGCTAGCTAGAAGAGCCTCTCTGACTCATGAGGCACTGTAGAGGAGGGGCACCAACATAGCCTCAAGGTGTTTTCTGTGCAAAGAGGCTCTGGAGACCAACAAGCACCTGTTTCTCCACTGCATTGTAGACGAGGTGTTCTCCGTGCAAAGAGGATCTGAAGACCAACAAACACCTGTTTCTCCACTGCAAGAGAAGAGCACAGGTCTGGATTTTATTTACCAGCATAGCCAGTGTAAACTGGACTGCTGAACTATGCCCAGACACTCAGGAGATTTATTAAGCCGTTGGATTAGAAAAAGGAAAGTAGCAAGAGTCAGAAGAGGTGGGGAGAATAGTTTCAG
The DNA here is from genome assembly GCF_036512215.1 of Solanum lycopersicum. Classification (NCBI taxonomy): domain Eukaryota; kingdom Viridiplantae; phylum Streptophyta; class Magnoliopsida; order Solanales; family Solanaceae; genus Solanum; species Solanum lycopersicum. The sequence goes on along the minus strand of NC_090810.1, from coordinate 2,908,386 downwards.
CATGCATCTGGTGGAATATGGTGGAATATCTGGAAAGAAAGAAATCAAAAAAATTTGAGGAAGTAGAGAAATGCCTCCCTAACCTATTATCGGATTCTCAACATCACACTTATCTTTGCAGGGGATCCTATTACCCCACTGGCTTCTTTAAAAACTAAATATTTACCACCCTAAAACTAGACAACCACATTCTCAACATCTAGTGATGCACACTCGCTGCCAGCTGTCATTTTTTGTTACTAATATTTATTATCTCTTTATCCCCATTTTGATTAATTACAAAAAGATCATTGTTATTTTTATTCCTTCTTCTTCTCTTTTGTTTTTCATTCCCTTCTTCCAAATCAGTCACACACTAAAAAAAAAGCTATTTTATTATCATTTTTTCATCACCTTATACCATCCTTCAGCACCTTGACGAGCTTGATTACTCATCACTTTTGTATTTTTTTATAATGTTATTTCTTTGTCTCCATGACACCAAATTTGTAATAAATTTTATAACGAGCTGTCGATGGTCAAATTCTTGGGTCTTCACCAAACAACAATAGAGCTTGAAGATAAGATCTGATAATTGATGTATGTTACAAACCCAAAACCGGTGAGAAGGTAGATTAATGGTGTTGATATTCTGAACTAATTTGAGATTATAAGACCACGAAAGATATAATTCAATTATTATTATTATGTGGCTTGGGTGGTAGAGGCGGATTAGGAACAAGATTGTAATTAGAGAAGTCGGCCACTGGAGGTGATGTAGGCAAGGACAAGGTCGACGATGAAGGACAAGACTCACTAGGAGGGATGATGGGTACATTTGTTTGGTGGGGACCGTGACTAGTACTATAATGTGGTGACGAAGAATGAGGAGTGTCACAAGGTGCGGGTGGAAATAAACTAGGAGGAGTGGGCGGTTGTGGAGGACTAGAATTTGGAGCAATAGCAACAGGGAGAGAAATCAAAGGGTGTGACGAAGTTGGTTGGGATGGGGGAGGGCCAAGGATAGAAGGTTCGGCAAATGGGAATTTGCTCTCATCAAATTTGATGTGTCGGGCAATATAAACTCATCCAGTGGAGCGATCAAGGCATCTACAACCCAAGTGGCTGGGACTATATACCCAGATCAAACACCAAAAACTCATGTTTAGTTTACTTTATGAAATTCATGATCGAAGAAAATTATTTAACAATCATAATTGTTTTAATTGAATGGATTTCTCTGTTAATCAAAAAAGAAATTTAGTAATAAAATGGACACTTCAATGATGGAAGGTGTTAAATAATTCTATTTTCTTTTCTTTTTTTTGGCTTGATTCCAATCTTTCTTCTTCTGCATTTTTTTTTAAGAATGATAACTTTTTTTCCTATTTATCCACAGGTATACAACATCAAAGTAGCCCCCCTCCAAAAGTATTACAAACTAGACTAACTCCATTTGTGCTTTTTGTCACAAATAATCTATAACATCAAAAAGTTCTTCTACCTGTACTAAAACTTTCTGTTTACACCAAAAATAATAAAGAGCTATACAATTCATCTTAAAATTCTGCAAATTGTTCTTCTTGCCCTCAAAACATCTTTGATTCCTTTCTTTCCACACTGTCCACCATATACAAGTTGGGACAATCCTCCATCTCTCCTCCTTAATTGTAGTATTGCCTATATTGATCCAACAATTTAGGAGTTGTGCTATGTTTCTTGGTTTCACCCAAATGATAATCCTAAGGTCATCTTTGATTCCTTTCTTTCGACACTGTCCACCATATACAAGTTGGGACAATCCTCCATCTCTCCTCCTTAATTGTAGTATTGCCTATATTGATCCAACAATTTAGGAGTTGTGCTATGTTTCTTGGTTTCACCCAAATGATAATCCTAAGGTTTCTGAATATTCTCCATAATTGATCTGTCCATTTGCAATGCAGGAAGAGATGGTTGACTGTCTCTGCCTGTCCCTCACACAAAAAGCATCTTAAGCATAGTTGGAACTTCCTCTTCTTTATATTCTCTTGTGTCAGCACTGCTTCGTTTGCTAGTAACCATGTGAAACAATTTACCTTGTATGGAATTTTTAGGTTTCCATATCATCTGCCATGGACAGAGCTCCTTCCTGTCATTTGAATTTGAATGATTGAGATCTTTGTAAGCTGACTTGACACTGACAAACCCTTTGCTGCCAATCTTCCACACAACCTTATCTTCTTCCCTGGTCAAATTACTAAATTGTGCCATTGTATCATGGAAGGGCACTATGTTCCCTAACTCCCAATCATTTAGATTCCTCCTAAGATGTAAGTTCCACCCGTCCTGTCCAGATTTTAGCCACAGTTGCATTTTATTGATAGCTCAGTATATAAGTCCGGGAATAATTGTTTCAGGGTTCTTTGGGCTATCCATCTGTCCTCCCAAAATGACACCTTCATTCCATTACCCACCTGGAATCTAATTCTAGAACGAAACAGAGGCCAAAGATTTCTTACTGATCTCCAGATACCACATCCATATGGCGTAGTCACCATCTTTGTCATTCACCTATTCTCCATTTCATATTTTGCCCTGATCATCTCTCTCCAAAGCATATTCTCTCCTGTGATAAACTTCCAAAGACATTTCAGCATTAGGCTTTTGTTTTGTTTCTTCATGTTCCTAATCCCCAGTCCCCCGTCATTCTTGTTTTTTGTGACCTCTTCCCACGTGACTAGATGAAACTTCTTTTTGTCTTCATTTCCACGCCAAAAGAAATTTCTTCTCAAAGCATCTATCCTCCGTATGACCTTATCTGGTACTGGGAACACAGACATCATATAACCAGGTATTGCATCTAGCACACTATTACCCATGGTTAATTATATTGGTCTTTACTCCGTGAAGCAAATTGTAAAGAAAATATTAGAAGATGGATAAAAAGATGTCGTTAGTATAGTGCTGGTGGTTCAAGGTGGAGGAAATGGTGGAGAGGTTAATGTCGAGTAACGATAAAGAGAGGGGAAAAAGAAAAAGAAAAAAAAAGTAAAAGAGAAAAGTGAAAATATATATTTAACAAAAAGGCAAATTAAAATGTTACTAAAATATTTTTTATCAATTCTTTTGACTTACACATGCCTCCAAGAGAGTGAGGACACTCTCTGTGCTAAGTCAGCATCTAAGGGTGTAATTATTCCGTTTTAAAATAGTCTAAGGATTAATAATACTCCCGTAAAGCATAAGTGTGTAGCTGAAAATATAATAACAGGTTGAGGGGGCATTTGACTATTTTCTCAAGATTTTTTTTAGGGAAAGAATGTGTTATACAATTAAGTGAAAAGCAATCACTTCTTTATTGGTGTAAAGAACAGGAGATCCAGCTAGTGAATTTTATAGGATCTTTGTAAGTATTTGTGCTCTCTTTTCTCTTGTAACAACTTTTTCGAGGTGGCCAGCATAGCCATTAATACTTAAGTTTCCAAGTTCAAACGTGTGACATCTTTGCTCCATCATAGGAGGTGTTGATTGTGTTAACTAATTAGCATGATTTTAGGAGACTTTATTTTTCCTTTTCCCAGTGTAATTAAAAGAACAATGTTTTTCTTTTGTTGTAATTGATTGTCATTTCTTAATTAAGTCAGAATTCACTTGTATAAATACCCCTTCTCATGGAACATAAAAATATATTGAAAGACATAAAAGTCTTCACTTATTTCTCAAAATCTACAAATAGAATTTGATCCGTGAACATAAAGTGAAAATCAAATAGTTTGTTTCCCCTGTAAGAAAAGACAGTGTGCTGCACACTATTTCGATTTTCAACAATCTGACAGTTCACATTCATGAATATTCAAATGCAGCATCGACTAACAAGAGAAAGAAGAAAAGAATTAATGAAAACAAAATCAAGAAAATAAGCACCGTAAGTTGAAAGTGTACCTGTAATGAGATTGAAGAATCAAATAAAGCATAAGGTTGAGCTCTAAGAACAGCAGCATTTTCTGCATGAACTTCTTCCCGATTTAGTTCAGGAAATGTTGCTCCCAACCAAGAGATTGCCAAATTTGAGTTTTTCACAGCTTTTGAATTCGCTGATTTCAGACCAAACATTTGAGCATCACTATATAACTCAAGTACAGATTCCCATTTGTACACACTGTTCGAATAGAAAGCAGCTACTTTGGTGAGATTAAGTGAAGTATTACGACCTGCTACTTGCACGGGCCAAAAATAGCAACACAGGGCATAAGGAGAAACATATGCAATTTAAAAGTCTTGATGAGAATATGAAAATGAGAAACATGGGAGGAGGAATAATTGCTCTAAGGGAAAGGTAATAGTCTATGAGATCTCTTATACAGACACACGAGTATCAAAATATTAGGAAATTAACCTATAAGTTGATCAAGTTTACAAGTGAGCAAAAATAAGAAAATGTCAGAAGCATTATGGAAAAAGATATTTTATCTTTTTGTCAACTAATAGAAGGACCTCACAAAAATTAATATCACTTCACGACCATCATATTTAAATTTCTGTTCATAAGCATCTCCTAATAAAACCTCAAGATTAGCAGCATTATGATCTCTGGCAAATTACCTTCCAAATGGAACAACAGGACATAAGATGTAAACTGAGCCATCACTAAACAAGACGAAAACCTGCATAAAATAATATAATTACTCAACTTTCACATACAAAGCTAATGATGGTAAAACCACTTGATCATAACCACCACTGCCAGAACATGGATTTTAGAAAATAAACAGTAAATCTGCTACTATATAGTGATACACTAGTTCCATATATTGTTATGACCAAACATATCAATGCAGCTACGGTTCATAAACTATTACCATGCCATTTCTTTTAATTTTTATCATCCCACATATTCACATAGTGAAAAGATCATGATTCACTGATGAAGTATATTCTTTTAAGTCCCCAAAGTTTGTCAACAGGGCATCACCAAAGTATAACTGAGCTTATAACTTTTATAAGCACTATGTCTATGATATAACGGGAAGGTGGTAAAAAATTAAACTAAGAATGGCTCAATTTTTGCACAGTTGAAGTAGTTAGTGGGCTTCAGATAGGAGGAGATGTGTCATGGCGGCTGGGCAGTAACAATGGCTCCTTCCAAGTTAGTGCAGCTTACAGAATGATGAACCTTTTTTTCTAACTTGGAAACGTTCCATAATGATGAACCATTCCAATCAACTACTGGCTTTGGAAGCTCTTGGAAAACTAAAATAAGACACAGTAACTTGTTTTGTGAGGTTTAGGTGAAGGAAACCATCCTTAGACAGGACAATTTGATGGAAGAGGGAACCATTTTCCAGATGTTTCTTCTGTGGGGAAAATGCAGAGACAGTGAATCCTCTATTTCTACATTGCAAGATTACAGGACAGATTTGGAGAATATTTTTGCATATCTTGGACTATGCCTGGTAAGGATTCAGAGGCACTCAAGAGCTGGCAGGAAGTAGGTGCAAGCAAAAGACAAAAGTTGATGGAGAATTGTCCCTGCTTGCATCTGGTGGACATTTAATCTGGAAGGAGAGAAACTCTAGATGATTGAGAATGTGGAGAATAATATGCAGAAAATCAAGCTGAATTCAGTATTCATCCAATGTTTTTGGTGTAATTAGATATCCTAAAATGGAACTGCTTCAATGATTGATGTTTTAGATTCAATTTAATCATAGCACAGTAGAATTTGTAAGCTCTCTTGAATATATGATTTTAGTACAACCCATGTACTGTTTTGATCATGATTTATATATACATATACACTGTTACCAGTTGCAAAATAAGAATAGAACTTACACTGAACCTGTCCCACATATGATCACCCCCAAAAGAAAAATCGACAGGGCAGATTGCTGTAGCATTGTGCGAACTGCCAGGCTCCACGGGCTGTAGATAATACTCCTGCTCTGGCTGGCCAAGGGCCGAAGACAAATCAAAAACCCTGAACACAAAGTAATACATAAGTAAAATATAGCACAATGTAATTTGTCAATAAGTAGAAACAACACAATTCTCCAATCAGCAAGTGATTTAACATGCAACTGATATATTAAGAAAGTCGTAGAGAACAAATGGAAAAAACTCTCGCCTGTGGAAAACAAACAAAATGCTACACAGCTATTCAACAAGCTCTGAGCCTCTGACAACTACAAGCCCCAAAAATATTGATCACTTGTACATGAACACTCTGAGAAAAGGGAAGGGGAAAGGAAGCTACAGAGTAGATAAACGTCAGTGAGAAGTCAAGAGTTTGAGAGTGAACTCAGCTTGATTATTCCCACAAGCTATTGTTGTTTAAATAGCTAACTATACATGTCCTAAAAAGGAAATCAATATCAAATCAAGCTAGAGCGAATCTAGGAGTAAATCAAGCTACCCACTATATTCACACATAGGCTATAGAATATTCCTACGATTCTAACATTCCTCCTCAAGCTGGTGCATACAAATTAAATGTATCAAGCTTCTTACATACATAACTTGTTCTAGGACCAGCTAGGGACTTGGTGAATATCCATGCAAACTGATAAATTGACCGCACGAACCTTGTGTCAATATCTCCGGAAAGTACCTTTACTCTAACAAAATGACAATCAATATTTGTGTTTGGTCCTCTCGTGAAATATTGGACTCGATGCGATGTGAAATGCAGCTTGATTATCGCACACAGGTTCCATTCCTTTGGTATCTCCAAATTTCAATTCCTTCGGTAGTTGCTTGATCCATATGAGTTCACAGGTTGGCACCTGCAATAGCCTATAGCCTGATATTCTACTTCTACACTAGATCTAGCAACCATATTTTGTATCTTACTTTTTACAAGACACCAATTTTTGCCCAACTAGAACACAATATCCATAAGTGGATCGTCCGTCAAAGGACCCTACCCAGTCTGCATCTGAATATCCAACAATTTTCTCATGTCCTCGATCTTCATTAAGAAATCCTTTCCTTGGAGCAGATTTTATGTATCGAATAATGTGAATAACTGCATCCAATGACTCACAAGGAGAATTCAAGAACAGACTGACGACACCAACCGGGAAGGTAACATCAGGGGTTGAGTCACTATGAGATATTCAACTTTCCTACCATATCTTCCTGGATCGCTAAAAGGCTCCCCCTACTTGGTACAAGTTTAACATTTGAATCCATTGGAGAATCAATAGGCTTGCCATCCGTCATCCCTATCTCTTCAAGAATATCAAGTGCATACTTCCCTGGTGAAATGGCAATTTCTGATTTGGATTGAGCAACTTCAATGCCCAAGAAGTACTTCAATCGACCAAGATCCTTAATCTGAAAGAGCTGGAAAAGATGATGATTCAATTTGGTAATTCACTCATCATCATTACTTGTGATAACTATGTCATCAACATAAACTACCAAATACATGCACAAACCTGAAGCAAATTTACAATAAAACAAAGTATGATTAGTGTCACTTCATACCATGCCAAACTCTTGAATAATCATGCTAAACTTCCCAAACCATGCTCGAGGACACTGCTTCAGGCCATAAAGTGCTCGTCGTAGACTTCACACATGCTGCTAGACTCCCCCGAGCAACAAAACCAAATGGTTGCTCGACATATACCTCATCTTCGAGATCTCCATGAAGAAACCACAGCCATGGATAAAAAGAGAAAACTGAAGCAATCTTGGCCACAGGAAAGAAAATATCACCGTAGTCAAGACCAAAAATGAGCTTTTAGGCAATCAATCTATCCATCGGGGCAAACCTCCACATATATATCCACCGTATATACCCACCGAACAAGCTCCCAAGTACCACTGGAGTGTAAGGCAGACATCTCTTCCATCATAGCTTGATGTCAGCTTGGATGAGAAAGAGCTTCATATGTAGTCTTACGAATGGACACAGATGATAGTGATGATACGAAGGGAGAATGGTTGGTGACAAAAGATGATAGCTTAAAAAGTATTGATAGGATTAGGGTTACGAGTTGAGCGGTTACCTTTTCGAGTGGCGATGGAAGGACTATGTAGACAAGTGGATTACCTTCGGGGTGGCCCAGTGGTTTAAGCTTGGGACTTCCATGTTGGAGGTCTCTAATTCGAAACCCCTTACCAGCGAAAGCAAGGGGTTTGGCTTATGGGTCGAGCTCGTCGCACCAGGCTTGCCTGGTACGGGTTACCTCTCCTATGTGATTTGCAAGCTACTGCATAGGAGCGAGGGTTTTACCCTGTGCACACCCAAAGGGTAGCAGCTGCAGGTTTTTCCTTGTCATAAAAGAAAAAGTTCTCAACAGACAACGATTATGGCAGAGGGCGTGAATCATCTGGGCGCGAACAACGCTGATAGGTTAATAGTGGAAGGACAAACTATGGTGGATCACCAAAAGATAGAACTGGTAAAATGTCAGAAATGTCTAATTGTTGAGTAGAAGGGGATGTAAAGTAGGTTTGACCTTAATAAAAGTAACATCAGCTAACATAAGGAAGGTATCGCTGGAGTTCAAGTGAGAAGCATCGATATCCCTTATGTACCATTTAATTGAGAAAGACATTTAAGAGCACGGGGAGCGAATTTGTCTTTTTATGGAGTGACTATATGGACAAAGCATGTGCTCCCAAAGACATGTGGTGGAAGAGTGAATAAGGTTGACTTGGAAACAAAACAGAGTGTGGTACCTTATTATGAATAGCATAATAAGGCATACAGTTAATCAGATAACAAGAGGTGAGCATTGTGTCCCCGCAAAATCGCAATGGAACATTTGCTTGTATGAGAATAGTGTCTGCAGTCTCAACAATATGCCGATTTTTTCTCCCTGCAATCCCAATTTGTTGTGCAGTGTATGGACAGTTTGATGAAAATATCCATGGAAATACATAAATAGTTTAAATTGAGATGATAAATATTTGCGTGCATTATCACTACAAAAAATGCAAATAGAAACACCAAACTAGTTTTTTTATTTCAGCACAGTTTGAAATATGGAAAATATTTCAAAATGATCTTCCATTAAGTACATCCAAGTGAATCTTGAGCAATCATCAATGGAAGTAACAAAACCTTCAAAACCCAATGTAGAATTGATTCTAATAAGACCACAAATATCACAATAACTAAATGACAAAGTGACTACGCACGATTATTAGGACAATGTGGAAAAGTAGCTTGGGTGTGCTTCCCCAATAGACATGACTCACAATCCAACTTAGACAATTTGGACAAGCTAGGTACCATCTTTTGAAGTTTGAATAAACTAGGGTGTCCCAATCATCTATGGGTTAAATCAAGAGAGTCTGAGATTGACAAACTATAATGGATTTGTGAGAATTGAGATAATAAAGTTCATCTTACTCATGCCCTTCGCCAATCATCCTTCCTGTACTAAGGTCTTGTATGACAAAGAAGTCACTAAAAATGAGGCAAAACAATATAAAGTCTTAGCCAAACAACTTATTGGAAGAGGCTAAACGGACAACCAAGGACAAAAAGAGCATTATTTAGAGCCAAGAAAGGTAAGGAATTGGCTTGACCGACTCCGACTGCCATGGTCAGAGAACCATAACCCAAGGACAAGTGTGGTGGATTGTGAGATACAAGCAACATGATTAATAAGATTACCAACTTGGGCAACAAAAGTTATTGATGAAGATGTCTGCTTACTCGCCAGATACGGAAGAAAGTCATTGTATCCTACCTCGGACAGAGAGAACAATTGATTGGTGGGATTACCAATGTATTAAGTTTGAGCAACATGAGCATTCTTTGGTTTACCATGTAGAGTAGCACACATCACGGGTATGACCCAATTTGTTATAATAACCACATCTTGGTCGTTTCCCATGCCAGCCTCCATTTCGATCTATGGTCAGTAATGCAGTTTGAGATGCTAGGACAAACGAATGTGCAGGTGGTACTAGATGACTAGATGACATAGGTGGTGCTACTAGTCGTAACAATAGAGCAAGTAGGTCAATCCACAATGGGAACAATAAAGCTGGCGAAAATTTGATCTCGCAATAAAGTAAGATCAAATGGAAGTCCAGCAAGTATAACAGCTAGAAACATCTTCTGACACTGCTCTAATTGCTTTTCAATATTTGGAGTACCAAGCATTAACTCATTAATTCTCCATAACCACTTAAACCTGTCCAAGACAAGTTGACATGTCCGAGGCCTGCTTTTTAAGGTTAATCAACAGAGAAATCACATTATAAAAACGGGATATGTCATTTGTATATTGCCCACAAGCCTTTTCCCAAACTAAGAAGCAAGTTTGGAATGGTCGAAACAAAGGCATCAACTTTGAATCAATAGATTTCCATAACAGACTACACAATTGAGCATCAATTTTCTCCCATTCGCCCCTATATTTTCCAGTAATATTCTTGGCCTGTTTAACCAAATGATCTTGAACACCTTGTCCCTTGCACCATAAGTGAACAGAGGAGGACAAAGATAAATAGTTCGCAGAACCTTATAAAGGTTTTGTGGTGATGCCATGGTTTGGGTTGGTGGAACTCACAGATTTAGTGCTAAGCAATCAGATCTGAGAGACATGAAAAACAGATCTACAAGTGTTCAAAAATAAAGTAAATTCTGGGGGGAAACCTGAAAAACAGATCTGGAAAACTAGAGAACTGCTAGCTGTCTTGCCGGAAAAAGTTGCTGGACAACAAATCTGCCAGAAAAGTGGCTGAAAAACACCACAAACTGTGAGAATTCCGTCGTAATAGTGGTACTGGTATATGCACAATACCCCTGGAGAGTGTCAGAGTTGCAAAACAGTGGAGGTTTTGTTTGGAAAAAAAATTCTCAGCAATTTTGTTCTCTTGTATTCTTGTTTTCTCACTAAAGAAAGCTCTGATACCATGTGATACCATGTGAGAAGACAAGAATTTGAGAGAGAACTCAACTTGATTATTCCCACAAGCTATTGGGGTTTAAATAGCCAAGTATACATGTCCTAAAAGGAAAGGAAATCAATACAAATCAATGTCAAATCAAGCTAGAGTAAATCTGCAGTAAACCAAGCTACCTACTATATTTATACATATTTTATGGAAAATTCGTAGGATTTTAACAGTGTCGTTCTATACAATGGAATGGTTCTACTAAACCCAACATTTGGACTGCACATTTAAATGGATCCAAGTTGTTCGAGTTCTAACCTCTATCAACATGCATTACTGCAAATGAAAAGAGCTTCGTCAATTTGTCCAAATGAGCAACAAGACAGGCCAAATTACTGACAGCTCACTTCCAGATATAAGGTTCTGTCCTCTTTGCTATTTGTTGATACTCCTAATATTTTTCGGCTCATCAAGTCCGAAAGGATTAGCTTCTTGAAAGAAATATATTGAAGTATTGCATCTCACTTAGAAATTTTAGAGAGCTTTCAGATGGCCACAAATAGACTCATGTAACAGACCAAAAGCAGCATGTTGTTCCCATAAGTCTTTTGTTTTGGAAAACCTACCTGTACAACTTAGGGAACTATTTATTTAGAGATATATCATTGTCATTTGAGGGTTTGAGCTAACAGAAAGAGGTTTCAGTTCGTTCTATCGTTTCCATTTGGGTTCACGTTAAAATGTTTTGCCAAAAGAAGCAGATCATGGACAATTAATCTAGTTTAATAAGCCAAATTGAATGACATGTTTGCCGTGAAGAGTTCCACGCCACAATTATTTTCCCATGTGGAAGTGGCATATATATTGAGAGCTCAACAACCATAATGCACTATGCACCAAATAAAACCTTCCAATAGAACACCATGTCCCGGTGATATAAAACACCATATCTCTTTTCTGTTATTGCTCATAAATTCCTTTTCATGTGTACTGCAAGATGCACTTTCTTTTGTACTAATTGCCTCTGGAAAAAGATTAAAGAAATGCACATAGTATTTTTTGAAAGAGAAAGGCATGGGGTTTTTTTCTTGTTTAGTATCCAACAATTTAAACAAGCAAATCTTCATTTAGTTTAGAATTCCATCTACTCCTATAAATTTCAAGTTCGTGAAATCCTTCTATTCTCTAATAACCAAATTATACCTATCACAACATGCTTTCTCACATGGTCAACTTTATGTTGAACTTCCAATAGGGATTTCAACGTCGATAACAAGAGTTTTGTTAGAACAGAGCAACCGAAACGAGTGAAAGGAACATACCCCTGGAATATCATCTAGAAGAAAGCATTAGGTGAGATACGGTTAATTACATGAGTGTACCCCATAAAAGCTAAATAAGTAAAAGCAACTACATGTTCTAATTGAACTTCGATTTGTATCTTTATAGGTTCACACTATATGTAATTATCTTGACATCGGCAAACAAGACAGCATTCAACTATCAGCACTGATCATTCCAGAAACTGCGTACTTCATTCGTTTGTGTATAATTTCCAACTTAATAATATTGATATAACTTAACAAAAACTCTATACTCCAATGTCAGGCAATATACTATCAACTTGACTAAATGACTCCGAAACCACGTGCAACACACATGTCGAGAGACTAGTCTTATTAAAATGTCTAAAAAACAGATTGAGCAACTCTTTTCAGGTTTTCAACATACACCACTTGAGAACTGTATCATCAAAAATCCTTGATTAAATTTTCAACAAAGAAATAAGTACCTGAAAACCGAATCAGAAGAGAGAATTCCAAGATGGGTGTCACTGTAAGGGTGCCAACAAACCTTCAACGTGCGTAGCGCATTGTTTCTGTCAAAGTAGATCTCTGAACCAACTAGAACTGTCCTGTAACCGGCAACAGGAAATGAACACTTTTAATGTGACTTCAAATGCACCACAACTGATTATCAGAAAACAACATAATTACCCTCAAATATTGGTACTGAAGAAGTAGCTATCATGTTTTGTTTTAATCTCCTAATACATTTGAGAGGATAATCTGACTGGTTTACTCAAGGATGACAGTAATAAATATTCTTGAACCATAGAAAGAGACTCTTGACATAACCTGATATTGCCCTTTACAGAACAGAATGTAAGTTAGGAGGTGCAAATGTAACCTGCAGTTAATGACTATAAAAGTCCTCTATTTGAAATTAAAATACAATCTAATTAAACCAAACCAGAGATACTTTGAAAAATATATATTTAACCTTTTTTTAATAAGGTACATAATATCATCAACGTGAGTTAACTCCTATATATAAGCAGTGTATCAAAAGGAGAAGAACCTACACAAGAGTATAATTCTCTAAAAATGACAAAGTTTTATACAAAAGGAACCTCTTAGGTGCAGGAGAGACCAACTAAAAACAATTGGCAATTTCTTAAATACCAAAATTATTTCATTTCCCCCAACAGTTCATATTTCTCTCTTTCCACTACTCCCACATGATGACCAAGGCGGCAACATTCTATAATCTCCAACTTTTCTTCTTTCTACTAAAAACCCAAATATGTAATATGTCCTTTACGGAACCAAGCATCACCGGTTACACTCCAAGCCAATTTGATACAAACCATTTCAAACATGTGGACACCTGGGCAAGCTAGCCTAGTGCACAAAGAAACCAATAAGGGGTGTGGAACAGCACAACTTAATGCAAGTATTAGTTGATCTACATCGTCGCCTATGTAACCATCAATAATCACCGGCTAACACATGTAATAATTTTCTTCCTTATGTAACACGTGTTCTCAGTTGACTTACTCCATTGATGCTAACAAGACTACCTTTCTAGGCATCATAAGAATACTGAATCATTCTTTAACAAAAGCTTGTGGTGGCATAACTTTCCAAAAAACGCACCATCACTTCTTAGCTCTTACCCTCGTGAACGAATTCTCTATTTTTAGAGTATGTCCTCCAATGTTTGAAATCCATCAACCTCTTATTCTAATAAATTCCTCTTAAACCTCAAGTTCCAGTGAACCATCCTATCTTGTGCCATTCAAATCCGTTGCGCTATCATCTCATTTTGGCTCAAGAAACTGTGAGTTGGGGAGGCTCCTTAACATGTTCAGTCCAACCACAACCCTAGTGACCTTAAAGCTAACTTTGCTACCACCCTTACCCTATATGTAACGACGCCACTGAAGTCTTCTCATTCCTTTATGTTGTTCCACCAAGGATAGCATCCATACAACAATTTCATGTTTCCAGTCCTCCATCCCCTTCCACAATAATATATTTCCTTCTGATTACCTCCTTCTATAATATCTGGTCCTCAAAAATAACCCTATCCATTTATGAGACTGTCTTGTTGGAAACTCTGAAGTCAGTCACTGCAGGATCTCCTTACTCTCTTAAAGAGGTTATGGTCTCCCAACTAACTAGGTAAAACGATGAGTACCTTCTATTGAGTCCCATTAGAAATTCTTTTGAAGCCATTACAACTCTCCTGTATTAAATGGAGCCTGCACAAAAAATATGCAATATGTGGGTATGCTTGATATTGTGCTCTTGACTAGTGCTTCCTTCACCCTTTTGATGAATGTCTCTTTTGTCACCCTGCTAGTCACCTTTCAAATCTTTTAGTTACTGAATCTCACACAACTAGCCCTAATTTGAAACAGCTAATGGCAATCCTATGTAAATGGTAAGGAGAGTTTTATACGTACAATTACACTTGTGCTAGGTGTTCAACATTGTCCACCTCATCCATGAACTCACTTTTTAAGAGTTGATCTTGAGCTTTAACACTACTTGGAATTCTAAGAAGGTCTATTTCAAGGAACTCAACTAGAAAATATCTTAACATATATCCCCATTAGATATACACTGGTATGTCGACAGCAAATAATAGGTATGTGACCATCACGCAACTATGTTCACTAATCAAGGCTGAGAAACTCTGACCTCCCGTCACAACTTCATCTATCATCATACTTAAGACATCCATCATCAAATTGTACAACATAGAAAATAATGGACTCCTTACCCCAAGCCTCACGAGCTTGTCCACCTGCAATTCAACACTTGTATAAGGTGGTCACCATGTCCACCTCGTCCACTGAAATGATCTTAATTTTTAGTGTTGATCTTCTACTTTGACACTACTTAGAATTAAATGAAGGTCTAATTCAAAGAAAACAACAAGAAAATATCTTCATCACGTACACACTAATATGTTAGACTAATAATCTTCGGGGTGGCCAGTGGTTTGGGTTTGGGACTTCCATGTTGGAGGTCTCAAGTTCGAAACCCTTTGCAAGCAAAAGCAAAGGGTTTACCTTCTAAGTCAAGCTTGTCGCATCGGGCTTGCCTAGTGCGGAGTACCTCTATTATGTTGTGCGCACCCAAAAAAAGTTGTGGCTGCAACTTTCCTTGTCATCAAAAAATAAAATAATCAACCCATTTCATTAAGCCTCCAACCAAGCTTTTTTGCATACTAGCTAGGTTCTTCACCAACCTTCAATCTTCTAAAACTTCTTCTACGTCAAGTGTTGGCCAAGTCAAGGCTTCCTTGTAAATTTGACTTAAATTTATGGACTTCTAGAGAGTAGTATGAGTCACTCTCGCCCAGTGTTTAGAAAGGCGAGCACCTCATGGCCAATGGCGAGAGGCGAGGCGAGGTGACGGGTTTTTCGCCTATTTCAGGCGACGCATATCGAGATCAAAAAGCGAGCCAAGGCGAGGGCTGACGTGGAATTAGTGATGCAATATGTGTCGCATTTTTTTGTTTTTTAAGCCAAAATGTTAATAATTAAAAAGCCAAATAATCAAATTAGGATTTTTTGGGTATTTTTTCAACTTATGTCGCGACTGCTCCTTCTCAACTGGAGACTTGAAATCGACTGGAATTAAAGTTGTTGCTACTACAATTGGAAACTTGAAGTCGACTGTCGCGACTGCTCCTCTATTTTTTGATTCTTTTCAGTTCTTCTTCTTGAGTTCTCTTCTTCTTCAATAGTTCTTCTTCTCATCTTTATTCGTTTCTTCTCATCATAGTAGCTTGTTGCATTCTCTGACTGTTTTTTTCACTGCTTACTACCTTCACTACTTGTTGTCTTTAATTATTATTTTTTAAATATAATGATGGATGTTGATCTTCAAGAGTTGCATAGTTTTGAAGAAGAATTGAGTTTTAGAGTTCTAGTGTTGTCTTTTGAACTATTGGGTCCTTAAAGTTCTAGATTTTTAGTATCTACTATTCATTTTTTAATTGAAATATTTGCTAATATATTATTGCTATTGTCCTTCTCAAAAAATATTATTGCTATTGAGATTTTGGATATTTATATATGCAATTAAATATTTATAATTTTTTGTATTAATTGGCGCCTCGATTCAAAAAGGCGAGCGCCTCGCCGCATGGCGGGGCAGGCCCTTGTCGCCTCTCTCGTCCAAAACGCTGCCCTCGCCTTTCCTTCATTCAACCAAGGAATCATGAAAAATTCAAGAAAGAGACAGCTAGGAAGTGTGTACAGATAGAAAAGGATAACCTAGGTGGCTCCCAAACTGGGTTGTTGGATATCATTGGAATATCCCTCATGAATGTGTAAAGTTGACTCGTCGAACATTTTCACCTTCTTGGCACATGTCTCTAGCGAAGTCTTGACTTCTTGGGCAATTTGGTCATGCTCACCCAAACGTTTTGAGTTCAGAGATGTAGTCGATGATCAAAAAGGCTTGTCAAGGTTGTTCTTTTCTCTCTCCTCCATCTACCTAGCTAACAACTAGTGACTTCTTCCCTTCTTTGTCAAGTTCTTGAAAAAATTTTGATAAAGTAATTAAATGATATTAGAAAGCATCAAGAAGATGCAAAGTCACAAAGCACAATGTGCAAGAAAGCTACTCCAAACAGCTAACAACTAGTGACTTCTTCGATTTTTTGTCAAGTTCTTGAAAATTGTAGCTTTTCCAAGGTAAAAGAAGAAAGACAATCCGAAAATCATAGAGAACAGTATGTCTTCTGAATATACAAACAGATCAAAGGCATAAGGAAAAGGATCATAGAAGGGTAACAAACTGAGACTGGGAGTAGTAAGACAAATTGGTATCACCATTATTGTAATTGAATATGCTACTTGAGATTTCCAGTCATAAAGAGTAGAAATGGCTTGTGCAAAATGCATCATTCCATTTAATTGAAAAATGGCTTGCTCATTAGCACAGATCCCATTACTGCTCATTTATGGCATATCAGGATAACTATACCATCATTTTATATATTCAAACAATTCGATTTAAAATCAAGGAGAATAAGCCTATTGTCTACCAAAAACCCCGAAAAGCCAAATTTTGCAATTACTTGCCATTTTTGAGCTTCTAACACACCCAAAGTGCTTCTTAAATATAATATTTCTTCCAAAGAATCCCAAAAACAATTTTTTACAAAGATTTAGGAGCCATTTAGGTGTGACCTCATATCAATATCATCATTGATGAGAATAGCTAGAACAAGGAGATAACCTAACAGATGGTATTACCCATTGCAGACACGTATAAATCTGACCTGCCTCTTGCCCTTGAATTAACAAAGATATCAGCATGTACTTATAGATTCACAGGTCTCTTGATGAATGAGAAATCCCAAAAACATTAATAAGCAAAGAAAACAAAGAAAAAAACAAAGTTTTCATAAAAGCCAATAATCGTAAACAGCACTCAACAAGCTGGGTATCCTAGAATACGTAGCTTACAGAGCCATTCCAAGAGGAAACTACATATGCTGAGATGCAAGATCAAGAACAGTTCTCAAAAAAGATGCTACATCCAGAATTAATTTTTTTTAAAAAAGGGCAGGTAGCTATACCAGAAAATTCATAATTTCCTCCAGCCAACCAGGAATAGAGTGCATAGGACTAGTTAAATACATAAGATGCTTCTGAACTCCGAAGATATAGGAGAATGTACATTTCAAATGAAAAATAGTTACGAATTACAATAACACTATTGTTTTTGAAACACACTGGAATCCAAAGAAAACATAACCATACAAAACCAAAATGAGGAAGTTATACCGGCAAATAATTGTATTTTCTTTTGTCGAAGTCCTCCCATAGAGATACATGACGTATAAACCATCCAAGCTAATTAGGAACAGTGCTGATCCATTTCTGTTAATGGAAATTCGCTGAACCTCAGAATTCAATTGCACATCAGCTTGCAATACCTAAGCAACAACCAGCACCATCAAATACGTAGCTAGAACAATTAGTAGCTTGATATCAGGTAGAAGTGGTACCAATGCACTTAAAATATTGGTGATGAATCCGTTTCTCCCTCTTTTGGGTTTGTTTTTTGGAAACTGGTAAGATTCTTTTGGGTTTTTAAAATAAGGGAGGAACGAGAAAGAATGAAAGAAGTGGATTGAACATTGGGGCTGAATTAAATATTTAATAATCAGAGAGGAATGGCGATGTGGGGCTATGCAAGTTAAAGGTGCAATATAAGTTGAAAATCAGTCAAACCAGCATAGGTCAACTATTGTTGTCACCTTTGAATCAACTAATCCCTATATTTTACAAGTAGATTGTTGAAAATGTTATAACCCTCCTCTATTCGAGCAGTCAACTTCAGTTTGCTAAGAGAAGTAAAACATAAACATGGAATGGAGATTTGTACATAAGAAGTTACCTTAGAGGGAGAAGCTGCAAGGAGAGAAGTTGGATCAGGTTCGCCCAATCGAAGAGAGAGTCGATGCAAACAGGTTTTGTAGGAGTCCCAAAAGTAGAGACGAGAAGCTCCGTCCCATGCTAAAAGATTTTTGGGCATTGTCAAGGCCCTGTCTCCATCCCTATCCCTGTCCGGCGGAGTAGAAAAAACAGGGTGGTGTTGTAAGGGTAGCCATTCCACATCTTCAGATTGACGGCCACCATCCTCCTCCTCGAAATTGTATCTCATACTCCTTGGTTTCTCCTGCAAAACCGAATGTAAGTTGTTTATTGTCTTTTCAAAAATATGTAAGGGGTTCCTGTGCTGAGCATGGGCCCAATTTGGAGCAAGCAATGGGAAACAGAAATCAAATGTATAAAAAGAGGCTGACAACGAGGATCACCAACCGAGTGTAATGAGAAAATTTGATGACATGAAGAATAAATATCTATTTGTGTGATTGATAGACACTGCAAGTTTGAAATTTCCCAGACAAATCAATCCAAAGTTAGTCGCGGGGGGGGGGGGGGGGGGGGGTTAATGTATTTAGAGCCCTAAATGATGTCACTGTTAACAGCAAAGATCAATATATATATTCTTCTCACTATCTTATTGACATAATCCATTTTATTATCTTATATATAAAGGAGTGACTCCCACAAGTCACATATAACCAGAAATTTGCAAAGATCTGTCACTGAAGTTATAGCAGAAGAATTCAGGAACAAGAGGTTAATTCTGTACTTGAGCAAGAGGAGAAGTCGATCTTGATGACCCAAAAACTATCGATGGAGCAGTCTATCTAAAGGACTGGCTTTCTTTCATGACCGCGTACATACTTTATAAAGTAGCGATAAACGCTTAGTTGAGGATCATGACAAAGAAGCACCTACTTATAATGATCAATTGAAACAGAAATGATCAAATCAAGAACCAAAAATATGGATTTTTTATATGCAGAGTACTATTATCGGAACTTGTTAATATCAAACTCACACAAAAAAAGCTCCAATAAACAAAGCAGACAAAGACAAGAAAGTAGAGACTCCGAATACAGTAGCCTTAAAACTCCAATAAACAACTCAGTGACTAATCCTGAATTCTTCGGAGAGGATCTTTGCAGAACCTGCATTAGTCCGAACTGTAATGCTGGGCCTAACCATGCTTAAATTAAATTCAAAACTTTAAGATCTAATCAGTAAGTTCTCGTGCTTAAAGGTGACATACATAGCCATTTAAATGAAGAAATTCGTACCTGAGATGAATCTTAGCAGACCTATTTAATAAACCATGGTCACAAAGCTCTAAACTGACTAAACCGATTTGTAGGTGTTGCTCGGCGTCCCTGCGTCGTTGGTCGGAGCTGCTGCCTCGCTGGACGCCGTCCAGCTCTTGCTGACGGTTGTTGGTTGCCTGAAACTCGCCGGGAAAAGGGAGGGGACGATCGGGCTGTCGGCTGGCGTGCTCCTCGCCGGCGCTGCTGCTCCTAGCAGGACTTCTGTGGAGAAGAGTCCATCACTTCCAAATCAGCTCCAAAAAATCAAAAAAAAATTCAGCAACTCATACAGCGAATAATCAAAAACTTACTTGAGCAAGCTGTACAGAGAAGTGAAGAAACTGGTCCCTCTGAAAGGAGAATTTCCGGAAGAAGAATTTTATAATTAAAGAGAGAGATACAGAAGAAACGGTCAGTCTTTTTGGACAAAAAGTAACGAAGGATAACAAGGAGAAGCTCTATGACTTCTTATAATACAAGATGAAAGAGAAAAATATCAAAAATTTTATAATATTAAATAAAATTAATTCGAAAAAAAAAGGGAGAAAATTCGTGTATTGGGAGGCAAGATCTGCAACACCTGCAAAATGTTTAATAGAAAAAGAAATAAAGAGAGCGCAAAAAAATAAAATATTTTTTAATTTTAATCAATATTTTAATGGGTCATGCAGGCGGTGCCTCAAATCTCATTGTTTTTCGTACCCAACTCCTAACTATAGTAAAAAGAAATTAATTTTATTTTTGTTATTACTTATATTCCATTTTTCTTTATCATTATTTTCTTATTTAATCGCATCGTATTTAGCTAATACATTTAATATCAAATATGTGATTTGTGAACTATTTCTATCAACCTTTTAGGAGAAAAAAATGAAAAGTATTACTTAATTAGACCTATCATATATATTAGTATATGATATACATATTTTTTAGAATATTATATATCTTATAATTAATAAAGAATTTTTAGTTCTATAATGAGAAAGATAATTAGACATATTTTTCGCTACGAGATACACAAAAAAATAGGTTGAAAGATGAGCGAGATTCAAATATATTTTAGATATATATAATTCACACTAGATATAGATATCTAAGATTCTAAATAAACTAGTAAACTTAGCCGCGCTATGCGCGGTATCTAAAAGTTTTCATTTTTATTTAATTTTTAAATTCAAATAGATTTGTTAATAAATTTTATCATTTAGCTTTGTAATTTCAACTCAATATATGAATTAATTTTATCAAAAAATAAATACATGTACGGTCAAATATCTATACTTTTTTTGGTTGAATAGTACCTATTATTTTATGTTAGTTATAATATATAATTAAGAATTTATGACTTCATTATCCATTTGAATGAGTTCTCAAAATTAAATGTGGCTAACTTTGATGTTTTGTTAGAAATTTAAAGTGAGATTTTTAGTCTTTTAAATTTTTTAAAAAATATCAAAAGCATTAAAATAGTAATAAATTCAAAAACAGACTTAGAAATATGAAAAATTATTCGTAATAGATAAGCTACCTATAATTTGAAGACTTAAAAAAAGCAATTCAATATTTATATATTAAGATATAAAGTTCTCTGTATATTGATTTTTTGAAAGAAAATGGGTGATACATGATTTTAGTTCGGTAAAATAATTTTTAGTGATATAGAATTAACATAAAAATAATATATTATTGTTAAAATGAATAATAATATAAGTAATAAATGAACAATTATAGATGAATGATAAAAGGTTTTATGTTAAGATTAAAAAAAACTTATAATTAGATTCTTGAATTTTTTCTGAATAAAGTAAACATAAAAAAACTGTTCACAAATAATATGAATATTTATAATTATTAACGATAAATAATATTTTCTTATAATTAAACTGTAGGATAAAAAGTTAAGTAAATTTTTAAAATCATTATAATGGAGGATGAATGTTTAAGTAATAAGTATATTTGAAATGATTATCTGTAATAATTTTTTCCTTGATAAATTTTCTTCTATAATTTTAAGTTTTTTTAAAAAAAATTTATTTCAACGCTATTTTTAGTCTCCTTTTTTATTTTTTATTTTTTTTATTTTTTAGTCTTTGCTTATTTAATTCTATTAAGAAAACATAAACAATTAGCATCGTAATTAAGAGAATGAAGTTTGCTCGTCTTTAGTATTTTTACTAATTTATATATATATTTGTAAAACAGTAACAATTAGCATTAAATTTTAACATAATCAAGTTAGCTTGTCTTAAGTTTTTTATTAATTTAAGCAAAATGTTTAAATGAATTCTCTTAATTAATTTTTATTATATTTTTCATGATTCATATTTTATTTAAAATTTAAAAATAACTTCATAATAATTTTGATTATCTCCCGCCGCTAAGCGTATCTACAAATACATTTTAATGTTTTCAAGAATTGTTTTTGTCTTACTTTAAGTAATGATCTTGCTCTTATAATTTCATGGAATAAAACAAATCAATTATTCGCTTTTATATATCTTATTTTGTATCATTCTTATTAGAAGTAAAAATAACTATACAGAGAAGTCTTTGTCGATAAATTTTGCATTACAAGATTAAAGTAGAGGACAATTAAGCTAAACATAAATATATTTGGTTAGAAATATTTTTTGATGTGATTTTAAGATGTCACAAATTTAAATATTAAGTAATTTGGGGTTATGAAGGTATAAAGTTGGAAGTTATAGGTATTATTAATAAGTATTAATCAAGTATAGAGGTTTTGAAAGATGAAGAGGTGTGAGTTTATGATAAAAATTAAATTAAAAATAAATATATAAAAATAAGAGAAAAATGTAAAAAAAATGTGACATGTTTTTTTAATAAACAAAAATATGTTTAAGTAAAATCCTCCACCATTTTTATGATTTATTTTATTATATGACATATTTTCTTTTTACCTCATTTTAAAATTTTCAAATAATTAAAAGTCTCCAAATATGCTTCTAATAAACATTATTTTTTAGTAATTACTATTATTTTGAACAATATATACTTTTTCTCTTATTTTATATTATAGGAGAGATATCTATTAAGAGAAAAATTAATTAAAAATAAATTTAAAAAGGGACACGGAATTAAAAAGTTAGTCAAAAGGAATAGAAATTTTTTTGAAATTATCAACAAAAAAAAAGAGTAATCGTACGAATGTTTTAAAATAAAATTAAAAAATATTTAATTTTTTGCTGATTAAATTCTCAAAATTGTGAAACATTTGGCCTATAAATAATAATTATATATGAATAATATAAAAAATAATGCAACGTTAAAATTATGTATTTTTACCATATCATTGTTATGTGATTGTGAGATACGAAACTATAACAGGAATCGAATTATTTGATTCTTAGCTATATAATATTTGAATTTAATATTTAGTATTTTATTTACTTTATATTGAGATATGATATATTACTTTTTTTTATTAATTATATTTATTATATATTTGTATAACAATTTCATAGCCAGTGAGGAGGATGATATTGTTAGACGCAATCAGAAATAAGATATGTTGACGTTTTTTCAATTAACTAATTAATCTGATAAAGAACCAATCAACTCTTGTTACATTAGTGATTTAACCGGAGAACTATAAACAATCCATACAATAATACCAACAAACATACATAAAATTAATTAACTAATCAAGCAAAAATATTTAAAATATACGATTCTTCAAATTTACTAAGTGAATAAAGACAATCAGTGTCGGTAGAAACTACAAGATCAAAAAACTACAAAGAGAAGCAAAAAAAAAATGAACAAATTATTTTTTCTATAAAAGAATAATGATTTGTATCATCAACAACTCAACTTAATAATATCAAATATATATGTAATTACAACTAAACAAAGTGCTAATGATAATTAGACATATCAAATCATTTTACCTCACAAAATTAAAATATGCAAAATATATAACATTTTTCATTATACATCCCTCTCCTGCAAAAATCAGATCAAAGAAGACAAAAAAAATAAAAATTAACAAATCAATGGTATAAAAAATGAAGAATAAGGAAAATAAAAATAAAATGACCATCATGGAATATCTCAAAGTGAGTTTTTATAGGTGTAATATTTAGGAGTTATAATTTTTTTATTAAATATTTTGAAGGTTATGAATATGAAAGATTAGGAGTTAGAAGGTGTAATGCTCATTCACTAATTTATTAATAGAAATATCTATATATATACACATAATATTATTGTGTAAAAAAAAATCTAAAAAACTTTTTTTATTAAAATAAAAATTATATATTTTTCTCATCATTGAGGCATGCCACATAAGCTGATTGAAGATCCTCATTTATATATATATATATATTGATTCTTGAAATAATAATATAATCTTTTGTAAGAAAAAAAAACTTTTTAACTTTTGATAAGTGATTTTATTGTGTTATGTCATCCTACTTATGTATAGAATGATGTGATTATCTTTAAATTAAATTCAAAAGTTAAAGGTACAAAAATAATTGATGGTATTTTGTCAATATAAGCTTTTTGTTTGAATATATATATATAATATCTGGTGTTATTTCAATATATTTGGAGTTATTTCAGAAGAGCTAAATATATGGTATAAAAATTTTTGTTATGAAGTCCTAGTCAGTAATCCTTCGCTTGTTCTTTACGTAGATCTATGAAGAAATTTAGAAGATCTCTAGTTTTTTCAGCGGAATAAACGTTTAATTTGTTCCTGTATGTGCGATGAAATTTAGGCGTTTCTGCGAATTGATCTTCCCAAAATAATTGATTTTCGCTCTAATTTCTGGTTCTGCTGGCTGTTCTTCGTTTGTCTCGACGAAAAGGTTAAAAAGCACTCACATGCGTATCTCCGCCTCTCGATTCCTTTAATCATTTGTCCAGATCTGTAATTTTTTTTCATCACATAGTTCATATAGAATTTATTATTAGTTGAGTAATTACTCCAGATCTGCAAAAAAATCTCTGAGCTCTTGTCTAAAATTCCGCCCTTTCTGTTTTTTGTCTGGAACAGGTGTTTGTTTTTTTCAATTAGATCTTATTATCAAGCTAGAGAGAAGATGAATCACTGTGCAATTCAACAAGGTGCTTTCGCCGCCTGTGAAGACATGTGGAGCTCCGTTTCTTCAATTTCAGATAAGAAGGATGCCGTTGTTTGCCCCAAGCCACGGCGTCTCGGCCTTTTGAACGCCACCATAACTGAACCTATCAGACCTCTCAGATGGCATGTTAGGTAGAATTTCTATGGCTGATTGCTTTTTAGTTCTCTGAATCTTTCTGTTTGTTTTCTAATTTTTCAATTTGTTTGTTCAACAGCCATCAGCAAGAGCTATGTGATTCCAGAGCTGGAGCTGATCTATTGGACATCATCCTCGCTAAGGTAGTTCATGGCTTTTCAATTACTAAATACGTTAAATAATCGTGTATCATAGTTCGTCTCTACCTTAACAAAGTAGGGGTAAGGCAGCTAAGTATACAGTGTGTATGTTTTGTTGTTGTGGAAGTCTTATCTATTTGTCGAAAGCAAAGTAATGATATCATCTTTGTGGACGCATTGAAAGAAAAGGGCTTTTGTCCAAGTGTGTGAGCACCATGTACTTGTCATTGTAAGGTGTTAGATTGGTGAATTTTATCTTGTTCTTTAATTCGAGTGGCTTAGAATGAATTGACATGTCCCAAAATGGTTCTTAACGAAGTTAATCAGCTGTTAACGATCAGTTTAAAGTCATCTAAACAGGATCTAGTATATATATATAAAGAAATCTAATCCAAAGACCTAATTGTTACTTTTCACAAATCACTACTCTTTAGAAATGAAACCCTAAATCTTACTGTCCTCTTCTTCTCATTTCCATAAAATAAATCACCATTGTTACTCGACAAAACTCATTATCACTCCTTCATTTGAGATAAGTAGTGATCTTCATTGGTATAGCTTGATAAAAGTTCATTGGCATCATTTAGCAGAATTTGAGTATATACAAGAGAGCAGATACAAGAAGTGGACCATCCTCTTCTTGTTCATCAGTCTCACTATATTTCTTGTATTAAATTTTTTTAATTTATCTGAAGTAAGTCTGATCTAGAAGCTCCTGCTTCTCAAGATGAGGTACCATCCGAAGCAGAACCCTAATTTACGCCTTCTCTTTGATTTTCACAGTAAGGTAAGTCTGTCAATTGAATTGATTCCTGACGGAACATCTTTTCTGATTTTTTGTGGATGTGTTTGTGAAATTATCATTTGATATACGAATTTTTAAAAAAAGCATTTGAACTTCACTTTTTTCTGTTCGTATTCATCATCGAAAGCTTCATCGCAAAATAAGAATGAATTAGTGTTTGTTACTCTTTGGAAGGATTTTTACCTTTCACTTTGTTAATGAATATCGCCATAATTAGTCCATCTCCCTTTTCATAGTGTAGTATGTTGAATTTTGAGCTGACAAATTTAGGATTGAATTGATTAAACAAGCAGGGCTCGTTAGTGTCGTTCTTTTGGTTGATTTTTTACTTTGAGTTACAAATGAAGAAAGTGATGTTTCTTACAACTGTTTGCTTGTTTTGATTCTGCCATGATAATGTGCCGGCAGTTGAAATGTCAACTCCTTCAAGGAAGAGACAGATGTGTGATTTCAAAAGGTTACAACAGGACCCTCTTGCAGGTATTAGTGGTGCTCCTCAAATTTTTTATTTGATGAAGTCATTAACAATTGAATGGGTAAAAGTAAGAGTTCTGTCAAATAAATCGAGATGAACTTGGTAGTTTTATTTTCTTGAACCGCAGAATAAAAAATGGAACGATTCTTGTTCTTTTTTAGACAACATATGAATTGTGCATTGTCTAAGTTACTAGATTATCAGAAGTTCCGACTTTAGTTGAACATTGCATAATGCATTTATTACCCGTATATCTTCCCTAAGAATATTTATAACCTTAAAAACTTATGAGTCTATTAATAAAGTATATAGTTTAACAAGGTTAAATTATGTTATGTTACTGGAAATGAGTAGAACTGAAATATCACAAAAATCTGATTTATGCATAATCGAGTTGAACAATGAGAAAATCTTTTTGGGGTGCCTATTGAGGAATACACTAGTGTAAACTTCATCTGATTTTTTAAAGAAAAATATGCTTAGTTATCATTTTCATTCTTGATAAGAGAAGGATTCGTTGAACATTCGGAGGGTAAATCCATAATTTCATCTTCTCCATTCCTTCTTTCATACAGTGTGCCCTCATTTTCTCCCTTCCTTTCTTTCTTTGACGCGTGTTCTCAAATCGATGGAGTATGTTCCACGCTTGCATCTTTGATTTCTACATTTGTTATTTTGAAAAACTTTTCTTTATGTTCCATGGAAAACAACAGAGATTCAATTTGTGTCCTACATTGGGAGACAAAGTTTCAGTTTATCCTATGAACAAAAATGTACACCTCCTTTCTCTGCCTCATTTATTTTCTGTGTTTCCTATTTCCCGTTCACTAAATTCCTGGGTTTTCTTTCGATTGGATGTTTTCCCAAAAAATCCTTACTGGACATGCATCTTTTTGTCTTCATTTGCTTGGTTTATGCATTATTCAATGTTTTGTTTGCTGATCTGAATTGTTAATTTATTTAGAGCCCTAAATGATGTCACTGTTAACAACAAAGATCAATATATATATTCTTCTCACTATCTTATTGACATAATCCATTTTATTATCTTATATATAAAGGAGTGACTCCCACAAGTCACATATAACCAGAAATTTGCAAAGATCTGTCACTGAAGTTATAGCAGAAGAATTCAGGAACAAGAGGTTCATTCTGTACTTGAGCAAGAGGAGAAGTCGATCTTGATGACCCAAAAACTATCGATGGAGCAGTCTATCTAAAGGACTGGCTTTCTTTCATGACCGCGTACATACTTTATAAAGTAGCGATAAACGCTTAGTTGAGGATCATGACAAAGAAGCACCTACTTATAATGATCAATTGAAACAGAAATGATCAAATCAAGAACCAAAAATATGGATTTTTTATATGCAGAGTACTATTATCGGAACTTGTTAATATCAAACTCACACAAAAAAAGCTCCAATAAACAAAGCAGACAAAGACAAGAAAGTAGAGACTCCGAATACAGTAGCCTTAAAACTCCAATAAACAACTCAGTGACTAATCCTGAATTCTTCGGAGAGGATCTTTGCAGAACCTGCATTAGTCCGAACTGTAATGCTGGGCCTAACCATGCTTAAATTAAAGGAAAAATTAGTAAACTAGTCAAAATAAATAACATATTTAGTAAAAATATCCATACTTTATAAATATTAGCAATAATGTCAAAAATGTCTTTATTTTTAAAAATTTATGTGTCCCAATTTTCTTCCTATTTTATCTCTCTTTTTCAATTAATTCTATATATCCTTTTTTTTTTAAAAAAAATTATTCTCTCATATTTATCTTTTCAAATTGTTAATTCTCTCTCCCATTTAATTCTTTTTCTCTCTTATGATTATCTTTTCTGATTTTCCTCCAACATTCAAGTTGCAAATATTATTTTGCCATATATTTTGGTTGTTTTTTTAATCCAAAATTGAATCAACAAGAATCCCTTTGATTAAGGTATCTCTAATCTTTATCCTATTTTCAGATTTCTTTTTTAATTTTATTTTTGTTTAAGTCTTAAAAAAATGTTGTTTGTATTTTTCAATTTCCGTTATGATTTACTCTCCAATGGCTGAATCCAAGAGGCTTACTAGAGGTATTCATCTTAATCAACCAATTTTTGGTGATTTTTCATCCTTTAATTTATTTATTACTTAACAAATAGTGTATAATGTATGATCCGCTGCTAAAATGAGGGAAGAAAGAGGGTAAGAACATTTACAAGACTCATTGGTGTGCAAACCTTCCTCAAATTCAGAACGCAAATGCAAAATCTTTGTCTACTTGTGAGGATCTTGAAAAAGACGACGAAGATCGCGAACAATTTTCCATTAGTTTGTTTTGTATTTATAGTTCTTTTTTAGAATTTGGTATGCTTTCTTAATTTGTATTCAAATCACTATGTATACTATCAATATTTGTATTTATTAAAAATTTCATGTTGTATGGTTTATGAATCTTGTATTTGTCCCTAATTTGTATTCATCTAAATGTATGTCAACTAGTTATGTATTTTATTTATAAGAAGAACAATTTTCTATTAGTTTATTTGTATTCGAATACAAATACAAATAATAGACATATTAGAATGAATACGACTTAGAAAAGGAAACAAGATTTTGAAAAGAAAAATAAATACACAGTGAAAAATATATACGAATACAAATGTATTTCTTAAATAGCTACATTTTATTTGACATACATATTGGAATGAATACAAACTAATAAAGGTATGTCAACTGAATTTGATATTTTTTTCTAATTTGTATTTATTCTAAATGTAATTCAACTAGTTATGTATTTTATTTAAGAATGAGTACACCAAATATTTAATTATTTCTTTTCAATTTTATATTTCATTCACTTTTTCATCATACTAATTTTTTGTATTTTATATATTATTATACAAAATTCTAAATAAAAACTAGAATAAATAGAAATACAAATAAAATACATATTGAAATGAATACATATAGGATTTTTGAAGAAAAAAAATAACTATATAGGGAAAAAATATGTAAAAATACAAATATATTTCTTAAATGACTATATAGATAAATTCGGCATACCTATTGGAATGAATACAAACTAATAAAAAACTATAATAAATATAAGAATATATTGTGGAATGAATATAATTTTAAAAAGGTAAAAATTCTGGAGAAAAAAAAATTTAAATTTTATTTGAAAATATAACTGATGAGAAAATTAAGGATGCTTGCCTTTTTTTGAAATATTCCCCACCTAATTTTCTCCTATTTGTTATTAAATAATTATATTCTTTAAATAAAAATAAATAATAAAAACACACATAACAAACTAAAATGACATTTTTACTAAATATTGA
The DNA here is from genome assembly GCF_036512215.1 of Solanum lycopersicum. Taxonomy (NCBI): domain Eukaryota; kingdom Viridiplantae; phylum Streptophyta; class Magnoliopsida; order Solanales; family Solanaceae; genus Solanum; species Solanum lycopersicum. Next base: position 2,878,547 of record NC_090810.1, on the reverse strand, counting down.
AGTTGTTGCTAATGAGTCCTCTTAAATGCTAAAATATTGACATTTTGAAAAATTTCCCTTCTACATATTCCAAATATATGGGCCTGAATTGAGCAAAAAATACACAAATAGTCATGTAAGAAGTTTTTAAACCGAGGAAGCAATACAAAACACATTATTTTTGGTGTTTATTATCCGTTGATCATATTTTCTACAAGAAAAACATTATTTTGAATACATGTATATGACATGTCAAATATATACATCTCAAATAAATGTGAGTCAAATTAGGCATAATTTATTTTAGATACATTTTATTTCATGTGTGATACACTCTCACTCGCCTCTCTCCCTTTCTTGTTGACCTCTCTTCCTTGCTCGCCGGACTCTCTAGTCTCTCACTTTTCTGTGTATCAATACCTATATTTCGTTACGTATATGAGTTTCATTAAATTTTTAAAATATCAGTGCATCCAATATCAATTGCATGTATTTACGTAATGATAATTAATTTATCTTGTGTATTCAATATCAATATTATTAGTGTATCTGGTATCAAATATTTAGTGTATTCACACATAAATACATGTATATCAAGTATCAAAATCTACGTTGATACATTCATTGATGTATACACAGTAACAAAGTCAGAATTTTGACTAAAAGGTGTCAAAATATAAAAAAGTGAAATTGCATAAAATCAAAAAGAGACAATATGCGATATATATATATATATATACACACACATCAAATTTATTTTTTTTATCTAACTACGCGACAAAAGGGTGTCAATCTATACCCTCAGATGTATGTTGCTCCGCCACTATATCTATCTATCTATCTATAAAAAAAAAAAGGGAGAGACGGAGCGGGAGGTAAATTTTTAAAAATTAAATATGTTTTAAACAGGTAGCCAAATGGATCGTGAATAAGGACCCAAAGTCCGACTGACATTCGGCCCCAAGTTTCAAATTGCATTTCGGCGGTGAAGTTTACAGCCATTCGACGGTGAAGTTTACAGCCCTCGGCGGCGAGGTTCCGGTGAAATCGACTTGTAAGTTTCTTCATCCTCTCCTCAATTTGACTAAATCCCTAATTTGCATTCCTATTTTGCGCATTTTGTATTCGATTTTTTGTTGCTGATTATCTGAAACCCTATAGCGCAGAACTGCATGATTAAGTAGGGAATATTAATGTTATAAGCTATGAAGTGATTATCAGATGTTGTAAATCTCAGTACAAATTCCTTTATTTGTTATAATTATTGATTTAATCTTAGTTGTTAGATTGTCAGTTGCTAAAGAGTTGAATTTTTTCGTCTACTGCATTCGTCACCTCCTTGCTAGGTATTGGGTGGTCTCTATTGCTCGTATTTATTCGTTAACTGATGGTTTAGCCAATTTAGCCTTTAGTCTGGAGTCTCGCGATGAATGACATTCACACGTGCCTTTTAGTATTTCTTCGCGTGTTGTAGGAGATGTTGTTGGTGTCTCATTCTCTATCTTAGTTTAGGACTAGTTACTTGATGTTTTAGTTCTCTTTTATGGAAAAATTAGTTGAATTTTATTTGTTAAACTAAAGGAAAATTTGTTTCGTGCGAAGAAATCAAGGTCTAGGGAAGGGGAAAATCGGTGAATGAAACAATATTAGTGAAGGCAATGGAGGCTAATACCAGGAATAGTCCAAGGAAAAAGCTTGCTGATATCAGTAACTTACCGTTGCGAAAGAGATTGTCTAGACAAGATAAGACTCCAGAACATATCCCAGCTGCTTCGAAAGAGTATCTAGAAAGGATCCAGAAGGTACACTTTGTGTTTGTTTAGTGGTTTATTGTGTTAAATATATTGACTTAGCTTTAGTTTAGCTTAATTTGCTTTATTGGAAATTTTGATCCAGGAAAATATGGCGTTGATGAAGATGTTAGCCGAAAGGAAGTATCCTTTAATTGCAGATGAATGACACTTACTTTTCCAGTTGTCGAATAGTTTTGGGTCAATTTTGTACGTTATAATGGTACTAGTGCCTCTTTTCTTGCGATTTGTTGTTCGGTTCCTTGATTCTTTCTCTATAGCAAGATTATTGAAATAACTGGGGTAGAGATGCAGAAACTGAGAATTAATGTGCGGAAAATGCAACAACAAAATCAGCTGCTTGCTCAAGCAAACACTAAAATGCTTGCGGTTTGTTATCTCTTCCATTTCTGAGCCCGTCAAAGTTTTCATTTGTTATCTGAACATTTGATCTCCTTTCATGGTGCTAAAACTATTTTTTTTTCCCTTCTGTTTCCGCCAGGAATTAAATTCAAATAAAGATAGGGTAAGCATCCGATGCTTTTATCTGATATTCTTTTGATGTTAAATTTCCCCATAAGCTTATGTAAATGGTATTTTGGCTGATATCAGGTCAAAACATTACAACATGAGCTTGGATGCATAAAGGGCGTACTTAATGTTAGAAAGTCTGAAGCAGAAGTGAGTACAGTTTAGAGATCTTCAAATTAGTTCTGCATCTTTGTCTAATTATTGATTGTTGGCATCTCTAATATGTTAATCACACTATCTTGTTGTAGTTATTGTTTCTCTTTTCAGAATGCTTTGTCATGCTTTCTACTAGTATTTTGCCATGATTTCTTCATTTCCCTTTTATTTTTTCTATCTGCTTTGATATGTTTTCCTTTGAGCCGAGGATCTATTGGAAACAGTCTCTCTACAAGGTGGAGTTAAGGTCTGCGTACACTCTACTATCCCCAGACTCCACTTGTGGGAATACACTGGGTGTACTGTTGTAGAAAACTGTCAATTCTTTCTGTTTGTCTGAGGAAGTTTTCTTGTTCAATTAGGAGCAATTGAGAACAAATATGTGCCAAGATCTGAATGATGAGGTACATAAGTCGATTTTGGTAATCCCATAATGTCGTAGAGTCGGTTTTAATATACTCTTTTGCTGTCAATATTCATAAGGTGAAACCCATGAAGTGTGAGGAGGCAGGAGATCTATCATTAAGAAAAGGAGACACCGAGAAAGCCAGAAATCTCAAAAAGAGAGCCCAGTCAAAGAGTGAGTGTAACCTCTTGGTGTGATATGATATTTATTGTCAATAAGTATTTAGGAGCTATTGTTTTTATATGATGTATAGGCATGGGTTCTTCTGAGCAAGTTCAATGTGAGGATAAGACGGCAAATAAAAGGTTAGGCTGTGCATGTTAACTTGAAGAGTAAAGTGGTGGTTTATCTAAAGTTCAGATTCTAAACATTTATAAGAGAATTTTCCTAACAAATTTGTTGTCTTTACAGATCATGCGTAAGGAGGCAGTCTGCTAGGTTTAAACCTGAGGCGCTGAAACTCAGTGAAGATTCTTTCGAGGTACAAGATAATTGTGCTCTGCATTCATTAAGTGATCCAGTGCAAGAAAATGGTTCGGCATCCGTATGCAAGTCATCCGATGATGTACACCCTTCTTCGAGGTTTGAACCTACACCCTTCGGAAGAGCATCTCTGGGTAGGCCATCAAGGGAGGCAGCTAAGAGAGTTCAGTCCTACAGGGAAATTCCTGTGAATATAAAAATGCGAAGACCGCAATGAACAACCTGCAGTTTATGTTTACCTTTTTGATATTGGAGCAGGTGTTGAATGGTAAGATCCTCCATTGAACTTTTTCTCAGGTTTAGTTTTATAATATTTTGTTGAAATTTGTATGACTAATTCTATCTCTGCCCCTTCAAAGTTATATTCCCCATCCACCAAGAATTTCATCGCTTATGTGTTTCTGGAGTAAATGTTTTTTTTTAAAAAAAAATTCTGCATGTACAATCTTGATTAGATGCTTCTTTTATGGGTGATTGATGATTTAATGCTTTTGGACTGATGACTGCATCTGGCGTACTTGCCACAGTAATCTAATGTCTTTTATACTGTCCATATGTTGGTTCAATAGAGGGATTTGCTCTTCATTTTATTTGCTCGTAGAGTACAGAAGATTTAGAATTTGACATAGGAAGGAAGTTGGCAGTTTCTTTGGTAATAGGTGATAATTTTGTTGAAGTAAATGCATAGAGTTGTGTTGACCATGGCTGCTCTATATACTTAGAATTCAGGTAGATTTAATCATTGATGATAACCTACGTGTATGAATTGTAGATGCATGCTTGGGGTGGGGGGTGGGGGGATGAGTTTGCAGATGTAAATGCAAATAAAAATCAAGCAGATATATATTATATGAATGATTAAGTGTAATGATACCTTGACAAGAAGAATTTAAGAAAAGTTATTACAAATATGTTCTTTCTTATTCCATTTCATGTTACAGGTTTCAGTTTGTGATTTCGAATTTCATTATTTTTACCACTGAACTGTTGTTTTGTATATTCTGGACTGTAATCAATCACTATGAAGATATATTGTTTTATGTAATTTCTATGTTCTATCATCTTGTTTTCTCTAAACTTCAATGCATTTGCCTTGTAAAAGTAGTTTATTTGACTTAAAACTACCATGAAACTGTTTGTATGTGGTGAAAATAGATACTTAAATTAACACTTACTAAATGACATTTCATAGTTTTCACCTTTCTGAAGTATCCAGACCCCATGTAGTCATCGATAAAAGTAGAAACAACAAAAAAAAAGGTCGCACATGATATAGCACATCGAGTTTTCATTAATATTCATCCTTGCTCCATGCTTCGCAAAGCCATCGGCCACTCCATTTGCATTCTCTGAATGCGTGCATGGTGAATGCTGCCGCAGTTTATGCATCAAGTACCTGCTGTTATCAATTAAATGAGAGTAGCAATTGTTTCCTTGCTGCAACATGTTAATGATTTCCTTAGAATCTGTTTCTATATATTGCAAGTTGAAAAAGGTTATAAACCCTGATTAGTCCAACATGAAAGGCTCGTAGTTCAACAAGCATGTTGTGTTTGTATAATCCAGTTACATTGTTGCCAATATATGCATCTAATTGATTTTTTGCTGTAGCCATTCTGAAATTCACTCATTGTATTGACACAGAATCCCAGATATCTCGAGTACATTCAGTCTGAATCCATTGGCATGATGGGAGTTTACCTCGTTGTCAAGGAGGACATGGTTAGTTGTTACTTTCACCATTGCTCAGAATTCTTTAGTAAGCTTACATCGCAACCTAAGGATTGTGTGCACTTCTGAAAGGAGCTAGCTCACTATCAGGACCGACGGATATAAGCAATTAGTGATATGTTATGTAGTTTTTCGAAAAACTAGAAAGGTACCGCTGTGAACAGTCTCCCTCTTTGACAAGAAGTTGGGTGAACACAAATCATAGTAAAATCATCTGACTATGTTGAGGTAAACTTAGGTTATTGTGCAGTTTTTCGTTTTAGTTGTGCAAGTGGTGTATCGACTATTTTCTGAAAATGGTCTTTGGGTAAATTTTTTGCTTCAGAGTATGATGCTTATGTTACACCCAACCCTTTCGCAATGAGACTCTTTTCGTAACTATGTGAACGCAGGATATATCGTGCATTAGACTATCCTCTTTTTATGTGGTGAGCATTGTGATGCTATAACAAGTTCTAGTTGTGGAATGAGCCACTAATGTTTGCATCATAAGATGCTTACAATGCACCTTTTTAGAATGAGGATGCAACCTCCTTTTGAACCTTGTGAACGCGATGCGGTGAGTGTTGTGATGCTATAGAATACATGTTCGAGTCGTGGGATCAATCATTAATGTTTTCATCTAAGTAAGATGTTTACATTGCACCCTCTCAGAACGAGGATGCAACCCTTTTCTGAACTCCGAACATGGGATACATTTTGTACTGAATTGTCATTTTTTGTGCGGTGAGTGTTTTGCTGCTTAAATTACACCCTTTACAAGGATGTGACCCTTATTTGAAATTTTTAAACGAAAAATGCATTGTGTATCAGACTGTTCTCTTTGTGTGTGACGAGTGTTATGGTTGACTAACCACACACAAATCTTCAAGTCTTATTTAATTTTTTTTTTAAAAAAAACATAAATAAACGAATCGAGATGAGTTTGTATCATACAAAAAAATAATGCAAACCAATATCTTTTTCATTTCATTTTCAAAATCCTTAGGTGTATAATTCTTCCTCTAGCTGACTTAAATAAATAAAAAAATATTCTTTCTTTGACAATTTAAATGTTTAGATAAAAAATTCATAATATTCAACATGTTATCCGAGGAGGCAAGTGTTCTTTATATTTATCGTACATTTGAGTCTCACCATTATTCATAAGTGAATATATTAAAAGTACTTTACTTTTTAAAATAGTTTAAGTTCTTAGATGAAACGATATACGTAATTTAAACTTTTCTATGTTCCAATTTTGATTTAATAAAATATCACTAATCTTTCATCTACGTTAGTTGATAGCGACAAATTGAAACAATTTAAAAAATTAATTAGAAGTTCAGGGACAGATAAAGACTACTAATTATGATTTATGGCCAATATGGGAAGTACTATTCAAAACGGTGATATAGAACCTTTGAAAAGTTTTAAAATATCACAAATCACGAGACAAAATTTATTTCACGAGGGTCTTTCAGAAATAATTTCTCATCTTTATAAGTAGGAATGAGAAAGTGTTCATCCGAATCTCTCATCAAGAAATTACACTGTAATATAGAGTAATATTTTTATGTACATAGATAGATTTCGAATCTCCTAACACAAGATTATCGATTGACTCCGTTGTTCACCCGATTCAAAATTCATCTATTTTTATTTTTCGAACCTTTTCTATAAAAATTATGACTAAAGTATTTATAAGATAAGAATAAAATATGCGTACATCGTATCCTTCCAAGATACGATTTATGAGATTACATTAAATATAATATTTTCCTTTGTTGTAAATCATAAGACAAAATTGACAGGCAAAAAATAGGAAGAAAAAAAAACCTTCTAGTATTATAGGAAAATAACAAAAATTTCACATGCAACTCACAAATGTGAAGTTGAAAAAGGAAGAAAAAGACTTTTATTTTTTTTTAATTTCACTTTATCATCCATCATTTTCTTATACAGTTCACTAAAACCGTGTTTTGGCACGAACTTATATTAAAAAATATAATTAGTGAAAGGATGACTTTTTTATTTTCCTGCTATTTGTTGAATAAAATAATGAAAATAAAATCTTTATGATATAAAAAAAAGTCTTATCCAAAAACGGTGCATGGATTTGTTAATTTATAGTAACGTGAAAATAGACTGGATATCACTATGGATATTACGACAAAAAAAAAAGAATTGTAATTGATTTTGGATCAATGACATCTCTTGAAATACGATAAGATTTAACAAAATTAAATTCAAAATTTATAATTTATGAGTAATTACGTACTAAGAAATCTTAATTAATATCTAATAATAACTTATTTAATGAATTTATATTCAAAATTTGATCCCATAAGTTTCTATTAATAATTTCAACTCAAACTATATATGCCAAAAGGTTAAAATATGAATGTATACATACATTATATTCGAATTTATCGACTTTAGATCTTAAATTCACTTTTATACATAATTGTGATCAATACAAGCAAAAATCTTAACTTGAGGTACTTTATTGCAATTTTTTGGAAATTCATATATTTCAACTAAAATTCAAAATGGTGGAAAAGTTGTAGTTTAATTAAGTTTCCCGCCATTAAAACGAGAAAATGAACATTAGTGAGTCAAGTGGTGTCTTATCAAGAATTGACATTTAAAAGTATATAAATCATCGTTTATTGGTGGAATATATATAATAATTTCGAAATAAAATATGAGTTATTTTAATCTATATTTTGATTGTGGATACGAAGTAGTTTTGAATTATTTTATCTCATTATTTGTACTAAAATAATGAAATTAATTATCTGATCTAAAACATAGGATAATTCACATGAAATATCTTTGTATATTTCATACACCAACAGAGGCGGACCTATCTTTATTAGTGCACTTGTTAATTTTGAAAAAAATCACGAGTATATATCCTTTTTTCAGAAAATTATGTTGTATTTGTATGTCAAATTTTACATTTAAAGGATATATATTTACAGTTGGATACTCTTGATAAAAGTTAGGTCTTTGACGTAGTAATAATGGAGGTCTATTTAAATGAAGAAGTTCCGAGTTGGAACCTCAAATAGCACAATATTTTTGTAATACATTTTTGAACCATAGTAATTTTCTAAAATATTGTTTTTTTATTTACTAGTATAAAAAATAGAGTCGCTAAAATTACATACCCCCAATATCAATAAGTAATATGACGAAATTATATATTTTTTACACCATAATATATATATATATATATTCCTCAATTGTTCCGAATTCGAATTCTAACAAAATTTCATTATACGACAATAAAATAATTTCATGATTTTAAAAGGATTAATAAAAAAAGAATAAGGAGAGACATATTATAATGATCCATCGTCAATGATTATAATAGAGTAATAAGTATTCCTTCTATTTTAATATGAGGTTTTTGATTCAAATCATATCATAAGTATGTAGAAACACCTTTATAAGGAGTGATTTATTCTAATAATTAAATCTTATCGTAAATTTACATTGATCGAATTTTAAAAAAGTTATCAACAGACAAAAAAAATACCTAACATAATATGAAAAATCAAAAAACCAGTATTCATTATGACTCAACTGAAATGGCCGTTAGTGGTTAGAAAAGGCCATTGAAGTATTATTTTTTTAAGGTTGTCACTAATTATGTTAATGGATTAGTTCTCATAAATATGAGACTTACAATTTTAACATCATATATTTGTAATTATTTTGTCTCACCCACTAGTTTTTATCCCATCAATTATATATCCATTTATTTATTTTAAATTTAAATTAACTCTACTATGAATAAAATGGATTTTAAAAATAATACTAATTTATATCAAGTGGAGTTAGTTATATGGTTAGTGGAAGGCAAAAAAATTGTTAATTATATGATTAGGTTTAAGTACTACATCATTTTCCCTCCATTACATTAATTGAATTTTTTAGGATTTTGTCTCATGTTTTGTAAATATTCATTATGAGAAACAAAGGCAAGTTCAGGACATATATAGTTTGTGGTTTACAACGATCACAAATTAATATACACAATAATTGAATTTTTAATTAAAAAAAATTGTAAATATTTTATTCTCGCCAAGTTGTCATTTCAAATTATTTGTCATGATTTTTTTTTCACGAGAAAAACATTAATTGTTAGAAGGAGGATTAACTATTTAATTTTATCCTTCATTCGTATTTAATTTCAATAATCATAATATCACGATTGAAGTTGATTCTTTCCTCTTGTGCCGAGATCTTAGCGGGATCTTTCATCATAATCGATCACATAAGTTACACTCAATCAGTAAGAAAAGGAAATGAAATAAAGAATTCAACTTTTCAGCCTCCTACATGTTGCTTTATTCCCTCCGCCTTACCCAGACTTAAAAAATATCTAAGATAGATAAATGATTTATTTTCAAAAAGAATTTTATTTGTTGTAGCTTTTAGATAGCCTATTTAATCTGTGCTTAATCTCAAATCTCTCGATCGTGTAGGCATATATCACTAGGAGATGTCTGTTTGACGTGGCGAAGACCTATGCTAGAAGTAAGAAAAAAATAGGCTGAAGTCACGAAGTCACTTAGTAGAACTAAAATACTACAATGAAAATGTAGGCTAAGGTTACTCATAATTGATGCGTTTGTAGTCTTCGAGAACTTCAACTATTAAGGGTAAAATGCAAAAAAAAATAAAAATCTTAAACTTCTAAAAGATTAAATATAATTTGAAATATATAATTTTATATATAATTTGAGACAAAGGCAGTAACAAATTTCTTCATATATATATATATATAAAATATGCGTAAAATTATTGAGTTCATATAGATCCACGAATCCCGTGACATTGATGAGTGATAAAGAGAAGGTATAAGCCAATAGGAAGTCGACACGTGTGAGGGGTTAATGCATAATATCAATTATTGTGCGTGAGAGATAATGTTGTATAATTGTGATACAATTTTATGAAGTAAAAAGAAAAATTGTAAAAATCATGTTGGCTTAGTGTGCAACTTCACCTTCATGTGTTTTTTATTATTTTTTTCTTTTTGGGTGCATTTTTATTTAATTATCTTCTGTAGATTCATGAGAAAATGAGTGAAATTTGACTTTCAAGACACTCCAAAATTACTTATTATTTCATTGAAAATTGCATGCCATTTATAGATAAGCTGAATTTAAAGTGATCATTTCCTCCCTAAAGGTCAACTGATTTTGTGATCTCTTACACAATCATTTTTAGTTTTATGTCCGAAAAAATCGACAAATTTTCATTTTTATACGTAAGATCTTTTTAAAATAATATTTCTTCTATTCAGATTATCATTTTCTCCTTAATAATATACATATATACTATTTTAACATGTCGAGTCACTAATTACAATTTAGGAAAGAGATACTTTAATCTTGTCAAATTATTTTTGATTAATATTAAATGGCTTTTTTAATGGACGAAAAAAGAATTCTAGAAGGAGTATTCCTACCCTGTTAATCGGAAGGAGTTTATATCGAAATAAATAATTTAATATTAATCATTAAACAGTAAAGTTAAAGTATATTTTATTTAATCATACTTCGAGTGATATATATATATTTATTAATTTAATATAAATATTAACGGTCAGAAAATATAAATTAATGGAAATTTGTCAAATCTAACAAAAATTATGGAGATACAAAAAAGATTTGTCGGTTTACTCAAATTTGGAGGATTGTGTAGTTTTTGTATTTTGTGCTTTTTTTTTTATTTATTTTTTGTTTGGATTTGGTATTTTGTCTAGCTTTTTGGATTTGATGATATTTTATAAATATTGTTATTTTTTTAATATATAATTATCGTTAGATTTAATCATCAGAGTTTTGTTTTATATATTTGACAAAGACCAAAAAGTATAAGTATTAGATAAAATTAAAGGATCAAAATTGCAAAAAATGTATGATTAAGTGAAAAATTCAAACCTAAAGGACCAACTTTGTTATTTGTACCAAATGTGCAAGTATTTTATTTTAAAGCGAAGCAAAAATTTAAAATTTATTAATATCAAATTTATAATATTGTATTAAATTTATTAAAATTCGCACATTATATGATAGCTCCATGCCTCTGCCTCTTATTTTTTCAAGTCGTATAATTTTTTACTTACGAGTCAAAAGTTATACATAAAAAGTTTTGGCTCATTTTTATTTTTTTAACTTAAAAATAAATGTTTAATATTACTTTTTTATTTTGTTCAAATACTATATAAATAAATACTTAAAATTTATCAATCCAAACAAGTTAATGAGCAACATATTTCACGTAGTAATAATAATAATAATAATAATAATAATAATAATAATAATAATAGTTACACTTTATTCTTAATCTGGTTTTATAACATCCTTTTCACTTATTATCATATTTTGAAAATACATATTTTCTTTTATAATCAAGTTATTGTATACTTTAATATTTTACACAAAAAATTGGTTTAGTTGAATAAATAATCCAGCTGGAAGTCATAAATCTCAAGGCCTAATTTCTTTATTATTTTCATAATGTATTAATGTCTTTTTCCACACGAGGGGCATATAATACGTGCAATATTGAATTAGTATATAATTTAATTTTCAAAAAAGAAAAGAAAAAAGACAACCATAACATTTTTTATTTTGAATAAATAGTTCTCACCATTAATGAATTTTAAAAAATAGAAAATTATAAAATTACATGGTAATTAAATGCAAGAAAAATGTTAAAATAAATATTTAAAGGTCCACATAAAGAAAATTACATGGTAATTAAATGTAAGAAAAATGTTTAAATAAATATTCAAAGGTGCATAAAGACATTAAAATCGTATTGATTACAATATTGAAAGTATTGTAAAGATGATTTTAACAATTTAATATAACGGACATAAACTATTAAAAAGATTTTGTGCATATTCCCTTTTCTAAAATTAGAATCTAATAAAATAAACTTTATTTTTTCGATTATTATTTCTAAAATTCCACTTCTCCTTTTCCTAAAATCTCCTATGCTTACTTCAATCTTTTTCAGGTTTGGCAAGGAAGATTACTAAAACAATATCAATAAAAGGTTACGGTAAAGTGACAAATACTCGTTCATTTTTCATCAGAAGTTTTGAGATTGAGTTGAATATTAAATTTATTTTTATTAGAAAACACTTTATTCTCAATATGTGATTTTTCGACTTAAAATATCATAGATATGTCTTAATGAAAATATCGAACATCAAATAATTAAAAAAAATCTATTAAGGTCTTTCAATAAAAAACAAAAAAACTAAATATAGCTAGCATATAAAAAATAGTTTAAATATAACCTTTTTCCACCCATTAAAATTACCATTAACATCGTTGGTGTTAAAATGTCTCTCTTTTTAACTATTGGCTCCAATTTTTCTTTATAGCTAAATATATTTTATCCTTTTAATGTGATTTATCCTTAATTGTAAAAGATAATTATAACCTAATAATTGGATGAATAAATATTATTTAACTTAAAAATTAACATCTTATAAGAGGAAAGAGGACAAACTTAAGTCATTTTCAATATCTTAAGGCGTTTTTTATCCTTCTAAAAAAAATTAATAATTAGAAAATCCTATTAATAAAGCAAAAAGATAAATGTAGAAAATTAGGATCGTAAAATTTAATTGGTTAACTATTTGAGCTTTTACTTGTAAGTAAGGACTTGTTTCTCTAACCTTCTCTTTATATCTCAACGAGAGAGTTGCTCGGATGATAAGCATATCTAACTTCTATCATTTTTGTTCTCCGAAATCTTTTATTATTTTTTTAGAAAATGAACACATGGGCCCACTCAACATTTTAGATAAGATGAGCCAATAAGAATACACATGATGGGTCCCACAGATGGACCCACACGCCAACGCGTGGTGGAACAGAACCCAAGAGAAAAAAAAAAAACAAATTGTGAATAAATTGAGTCAAAATAGAAGCCGTTATTTATTTATTTTTCTCCAAAAATACCTACTTTATTCTCTAAAAGGTTTTCATGTTGTCCCTACCATTAATCCCTTCTCCCTATAAACATTATATCTTCCCTCCAAAATCTCAAAAAATTTACTCGTATCGAATATTTATATTAATTTAAATAATTTACATATAAAAGATAAATTTAGTTATATAAAAGGTTTTGTTATGAAGATTCGAACTTGTCATTGTATTACTTGAAAATTCAACAGTTTCACCTTTGATAAAATTTTTAGTTTAGTATTACTTATATCATTAGTAAAAAGTCTCGTTTTGCCCTTGAATTCTAACGGAATTTTAAAGAGAGAAATAGTTAAAAAGAAATTAATTTTTAATTACTTGAGGAAATTAAGATTTTGCTAAGTTAAATTGTTCATAATGTTATCAAGTAAGTGAAATCTTTCAACAAAAAAGTATAACATTACAAATAGTGTGTTTATGAGGCAATCTTAAGATAACTTTTTTCGCAAAAAATAATATACATATACACAATAATATCGCAGTATAATTTTATACATATAATCTAGAGATGATAGGATATATATAAACTTACTCTTTATTTTTGTGGGATATATTAATTATTTTCGATCAATTATCGATTCTATAACTTTTTCACCAAAAATAATACACATATACATAATAATATCTCAGTACAATTTTATACATATAATCTAGAGATGATAGGATATACATAAACTTTAGTCTCTATTTTTATGAGATATATTAATTATTTTCGATCAATTATCAATTCTATTTAAACTCAAATTAATTTCTAAAAATTTAAACACAAATGCAAGGCACCACCTTTTAAGAATTTTTGGCTTACAATGAAAAAGAGAATACGAGGTCGCTTTCACAATGCGGCAAAAAAAAAAAAAGTGAAAAAAATAATTCAGAATTAATTAGATATAACCTATGATTCCTAGTCCATACAATTTTATCTTTATTAGAGTCAAAAAGGTTAACAATAAGCATATACTATCAAAGCAAAAAAATTAAAAAAAAAAATTCCTTAGATGGAATATGTGTGTCATTCCCATCATTACTTACCTTTATCTTTTATTTTGACCAAATAGTTTATTACATTAAATATTCCACAACTTTCAATATTCTATCATTATATATTGTCCAAATTAGAATTTTTAATTTATGAATTTTGAATTATATATTCTTATATTTATGATGATACATTGAAATTATAAGATTTAAATTAAAATTATTAAATTTTATTAAATTTGTAGCTAAAGAGATGGCTCCGTAGTCCATTCTATTCTATCATCGTAGATATACATAATTTGATCGAGCACCCAAAAATGGTTTAATGTAATAATAAATGGTCAAAATAAAGTGTGTTGAAAATTATTAGAGTTTCATTCCACCAGCATGTTTAACGATATTCAATACCTATATTAATAAAAAATAACATATATTTTATTAAATTAATTGAAATATTTACAAATTAATCTAGATACGCCGGTGATAAAAAAGTGGGAAAATTGTATAAAATAGCAAACTAATAACCTAAATTAAATTGAATAGCTAGGGTTTGATTTAATTGTGCTCCATAGCAAACATTGACAAAAATTTGCCAGGCGTCTCTCTCCCAGAAGTCTCGCTCGCCACTCTCCCATTCTCGCCTCTCTCGCTTTATACACAGAAGTGTATAATTTCTGTTTCTGTTTTGTATAAAGCGAGAGAAAATTGTATATACACATGCAAAAATGTATATCTTCGTGTTATACACTTAATTATATAATTTACAAACATTTTACTTCAAATATTGCAGAGAAAAAGGCCAAAGAATTATACAATTGTGAATTATACAATTGCAGTGAAATACAATTTTTTCTAGCTTTATACAACAGAAGTGTATATATTGTGTTTCTGTTTTTGTATAAAGCGAGAAAAACATATATCTTCTTGCTATACACTTATAATTATGCAATATACATACATTTTAATTCGATTCAACTGTATGCAAAGCTAATTATACAATTGCAGCGAAATAGGCTAGCGAATTATACAATTTAGGCCAGCGAATTATACACTTTTATATGTATAGCGAATTATACAGTTTTTATGTTTGCTATGGAGCGCAATTATGCAAAGTTTGCTATATTATACAAATATGATTTTTTTGTTTGCTATATGTGAAAGTTGCCCTAAAAAAATTATGATACACATACTCATAATAAAGGAATTATTTTCATTTCATTTATTTATTTATTTACTTATTTGTCTAAGTCCACTGTCCACATGCACAAGTCCTATAGTCCTAATTTATCAACCCTTTAAATTCTTATAAATGTGTGAACCTAAGGAAAAAAATGTATTTGTGGATAAATCAACATTTTCAGACTAG
The DNA here is from genome assembly GCF_036512215.1 of Solanum lycopersicum. Classification (NCBI taxonomy): domain Eukaryota; kingdom Viridiplantae; phylum Streptophyta; class Magnoliopsida; order Solanales; family Solanaceae; genus Solanum; species Solanum lycopersicum. The sequence goes on along the minus strand of NC_090810.1, from coordinate 2,863,124 downwards.
CTTGGATCCATTATATATTATTATTCCACTTGTTTGGTATAAGAGTCCAAAACAAATCTTTAATTCAAGATTTGCAAGCCAAATCCTATATATATTTCTTTAATTTGTTAGGGAACTTTTTTGCTTGAATTTAAAATATATAATAATTAAATGTATTAATTACAAATTCTTAGTTTATATTGTAATTGAACAAACTTGATTGTGTGTAATCTAAATCTTGTGAATGAGGTATTATTTCTAGATGAATCTTGCCATGATTTAAAGTTGACATGTATATTAAAAAAAGAAGAAGAAAAAGAAGAAGAAGATTTTCACTAGTATATATGAATAAAGTTTCACATTCAAATACATCAAAATTAAAATTTATCGATAATGTATTCAATATATTTTTATCGAAATCTTTTTACTGACGAGTCAATATCTGATGAAATATTTATCTAAATTAATGATTTATCATTTGATAAAAATATATACTAAAAATACTAAATTACCAATTTTTTTTTCTTAATCAAGACTATGCAAAAAATAAAAAACTTTTGAAACCCCAGACAAAAATATTTTTTGTCAAAAATGTGACACTGCTTTTAATTAATGTGTTCATTCATGTGTGTTTCTTTCTTCTTTTTTTTTTTTTTTGCATAGGAAGGAGATTCATTGTAGCCCCCATTAGTCCCCAAATTGGATTCTTTAGTTCACATTCCCTCTTTACTTTTAAAAACAGTTTTTTAAAAAAAAAAAAAAAAAATGTCCCTCTTGTGTACTAAGAATCTTATAGTAACAAGTATAAGTAGCAAGATTATATTTGTGATTTATATCCACTATAACCCCTTTTTCCCTTCTCTTTTTCTTTTTTGGCCTTTTGTGTTTTTTCTCCACAAACATTTTGCCTCTCTTATAGTGAGATAATAACAACAATAATAATAAAGATAAAGTAGCAATAGTACTACTATTACTATGGTAGCATTATAAAAAAGCAAACTAAACTTTAGTTTATATAAGTAAGTCTCAAAAACCCTCAACTTCTTTTTTTATGTACCCTCTTTTGTTTTAACCTCTTTCAATAGCCAAACACATTTACAAGAAAGAGAGAGAGAGAGACAAAAAAATGGAAGATCAATGTAGCCCTCTTAGTTGGCCTTATAACTACTACCTAGAAGAGGTAAATTTTTAACTAACTTCCTAGTTTCTTGATTCTTTTAACTAACATTCTTAGTTTCTTGATTATTTTTTTTGTCAGTCACTAATGTTCATTATGTTGCTCAGACTCTCCAAAATCAATGTCGCATCAGTTTTGAATATAGTTCTCCAAAATAATGTACTTTATTGTACTGTTTTTGAAGGATCTGACATGCATCTGTCACTATTTTTTAAAAGTTTTGAGCAATATAACTTAAAATGCTCGATTTTTTCGTTGTGTAATTAATGTGGATTTGGGATATTTGATAGGGGATAGAAGAATTGAAGCATTCATTGGTGTACACAACATTGGAATTGGAGAATACTGTGATTTCAGCTCATGAGGAACTTGCAAGAAAAGATGAGGAGATTTTGCAACTTAAGGATCTATTGACTAGAGTTATGAAAGAAAGAGATGAAATACAAGGCAAATGTCAAAGGATTGGAATGGAGAAAATTATACTACAACAACAATTGCTCCAACAACAACAACAACAACAAGTACAAGTACAATTTCAATTTCAAAAACATAACCAAAATAATGTTGTTATAGAAAGTGCACCTATTTCTAGTGGCACAACAATTAGTCATGACAATCAAGAACATGACCCTATTTTAAAAGGGGTAGTTGACTCTAACCACAACAACAACATTTGTGTACTTTCTAATTCCTCAGATTGTGATGAAAACAATGTTGTTTCACCACCATTATTAGTCCAAGATTTAATTGAAAATGTTGTAATCAAGAAGCCATTGCCAGAGAAGGGGAAATTCTTGCAAGCTGTGATGGAAGCAGGGCCATTACTTCAAACACTTTTACTAGCAGGACCACTGCCTCAATGGCAACATCCACCACCACAACTCAATTCAATTGACATTCCTCCGGTCACTATTGCCTCCCCTACTCCGCGTTTGCTACATCAGGACTCTGCCCTGAGTAGTAGCACCGGGGGAATCTCCCCCGGTGCTACAACATGTTTTGGTCAAAAAAGGGATGTTGTTGGGGCTGGTTTTAACATTGGTGAAGGCATTGATACTACTTCAAAGTATCAAAAAGTTGTTCACCAATCATCATTGACCAACATGTAGTGGTTTTCCTTCTTTTCCCACCTTTATAATTAGCTCACTTTTATCTAGTGTAGTATTCCTTTTTCTCCCTCGTGAAATTTACTGGCTCGACTAATTTGGATTCGAGCTGTGTAGGGCCCGTTACAGGGAAAAACAAGTGCTCCCATCAGGAGTTAAGTTACCTGAAGGTGGAGGAATTTCATCCATCTCGCTACTGGTTTGATTAAGTTTAGATAGTAACATATGCTTTATATATCCTTTTCATATGAAAAAAGGAGGTAAAAATTACTAAGCATGAAAATGGATGGATATCATATGCATGTCATTTAATTCCATCCAATTAGGATCTTTGTAAAATTAGTTGGTTTGCCTTAGAAACTAAGCAATCCTCTTAATTATTAGCTAACCAAGATTTAGAGGATTTTGACAAAAGGTCTAATTATGAATGGCCTTTTACTTAGTTACATATTTGGGGTTTTTTTTCAAGATCAATGTCTCACTATGAAAGTGTTGTATTCTTGATCATGACTTTGGTGCTTTGTTTCTTAAGCCCTTTGATTTGGATGGAGAGAGGAGTTTGATCTTTTATTTTAATTATTTCCCCATGTAATATGAGTAATTGGGGATTTTTCTTTTTTTACTATATGTATACTTTGCTATCTTTTTTTCTCTTGGTCTAATTTTGCATAAAAATATTATGCAAGGTGTATCTTGAGAGATTATGATGTTGTAGACTTGTTTGTCATCATTGAGAAGATGATTTAGTTTAATGAAGGCTTTGTTTTCCTTTTTTGCCTTTTTATGCCATGTTCATTAATTTTCCAAGTTCTTTTGGATTATTATTATGATATACAATATTATAACTTAAAGAAACAACAAGTAATTTAATTGAAAAGATTCCAAATGATTCTACTTTTCTATAAGGTATACCTACCATACATGGTTTATGTCTGCCATTAAAATGACATCTATAGTTGAAGTTACTTTACTTTCACTTTCATACAAATATAATAAAAAGGAAATCGAATTACTTTTATCTCATTGGCAAATTAAAAGAATCCTAGGTAAAAATAGAAATATTTATTTAAATTTCCCTCTTTTTTTCCATTCATTTTGGAGAGAAAGTAACAAATAATTTTGTTGGATGGACCAAAAGGACAGTTAGTTCAACTAGTTTGTGAATATGGTAACAAAACCTTGAAGTTTTTAATTATTGTGATTGCTACATAAAGGTCATGTTCAATTTAAACCACCCAATTAAATGAAATTAGTCAATGGATAATGAAAATCAAAGTAAAATTTGGATGTTGCTTTCATTGAAGCTGTTCATACTTATGCTTAGCACATGATAATCTTTAATTTTACTAGTGATTGATAAAGTTCTTTTTGTTATTTTTTTTTGTTCGGGTCAAAGTAGAAGAATGTCAACACTGTACCAATTTGATAAATACATTATACATATTTCGTAATAATTATTTATTGCATAACAAATTATTTAAGAACAATTCAAATTAAACTAAGATAAACTAATGAATTAGAGATAATTTTATTATCCTTAAAAATATTTTCATACTTGGTACCATACCAAAAAATACTTAAAAAAATACAATTCTGATCAATTAAGTTAAATATAATATGTCAAATAACTTATTGCTGCATTTACTATTTATATTTCACCATGTAAGTTTTTGTAGTCAAAATTCAAACTAATTTTATAGTAGTTAATAACCCAGTCGGTGTATTATCATCACACACTAAATATAATTTTCAATCATAAAAAATCTTAAATATATGCATATACATACTAAAATATAATTTCAAGTTGACTTCCTTTTTTTACATATAGATCTATTGTGCAATATTTTTGAAAGACGTAAAATAGTTTAGCTTCACATAGTAATGTTGTAATTTAATTAATAAGGATTAATTAAGTTAGATGCAGTTACATATTTACAATATATTACCTTTGATTATATTATAAAAACTTTATTTATTAGTATGAAGAATTACCTTGGATAATTCTTGCTCTTTTCTTTTTTCTTGGGCTTCCTAATGTTTTGGACCTTCAAATCTAATATGAACTACATATACATATATATACACATTTATTGCATGATTTTCCCTTTAATTAATGAGTTAATCTTTGTTTTTACCTGTAAAAATTAAACATAAAAGATAATTTTTGAAATATTATGATGTAAAATTATAAACTTATATACTGCAAAAAAAAATAATTCATCTTAAGAGACAAAAAATAAAAATCAACAAGAAATAGGGGCAGAAATGCAAATGATTCATATACACTTCATAGATACATGTATCACTACATATTGAATAGTTTTGGTGTGTTTCTCATGAAAAGAATATATTTTTCAGAAAAATAAATAAACTATTTACTCATTTTTCTTTTTTTGTGTTTCATACGTAAATAAAATATCTTATATAAATTATTTGTAAGTCATGTAAGACAAATCGTATAGGAAGGCAGAGCAATTAGAGCATCGGGAGTACAATTAATATAAATGCTCTTTGCGATGTTTAGCTTTAATCTTTATTTGTTTTTTTATTTTATAATGTGAGTAAAAGATTATTTTTTAAGTATGTATATATCATTATAATAAATATTATGAGAGGTGGAGATATTGAAGATCGGGAGGCACGATATTGCGATTCTTTTTATCCAAACACATATTGATCCTAAATAGATGTGTGTAGAACTCGAGAGATAAGATTAGCACATATTCAAATGTTCACTAATTTTTCTTATTTATATTCTTGTTATTATTCTCGTATTGTCATATTCTTCAATTTCATTGTTACTATCTCTTTTTCGTTATGTCAACATGATTGTTTTACTTCGATATTTTTCTTTCATACATTAATTTTATTATGATGTATCTAATTACATTCCTTTTAATTTCTAAACAAACTAAATGTATTAAGATCCACTTTTCATTCCTTAATTTTCTCTTTAACTACAAAAAGTTAAATCCCTTAATCTCCATAATTACCTTCAATAATCAATTTCCCTCTAATTAACATTTTCCCCTTCCAATACAATATCAATGTCCGACGAAACCCCCACCACCGCCACCGCTCCCTCCGCCGTCACCACGGCTGCCGGCGACCAAGATACAGACTCCTCCACCACCGCAAACAAACCACACATCCGATGGTCAGATTCCTACACAAAAGCTCACGACGCAATCCAATCATTATCTTCCATTCTCCCTTCCGTCCCTCCTTCACTATCTTCCTCCGAAACTCCGGCAGCCTGCCTCCTCCGTGACACCGAAACCGCCGCACAAATCTCTAAACTCCTCCGTCAACCCGATTCCGGCGCCGGCGACGACAATCTCTGCCGATGGCTTTACGATACATTCCAATCAAACGAACCGGAACTCCACCTCGTCGTCCTCCGATTCCTACCAATAATCGCCGGAGTTTATCTCTCTAAAGTCAATCTCCATAAACCATTAGCCGGATTCGAAGCTGTATTACTAGCATTATACGCACACGAAACCTCCAATCGAAACTCCCAATCCATTACCGTCAACATCCCAGATCTATCCCATTCCAGTATTTACCACGAAACAAACAAAGCAGCTAAAAACTCCGCTACAGAACTCAATCTCGCCGTGATTTCCCCTACCTTAGAACCATTCGGAACCGTCAGATCGATGAAACGAGGTCGTATCGTCGGGGTAGCATTGGAACTATACTACACCAAAATCCCTCAAATTCCAGTTGAATCGAAACTTGAATTCTGCGAATTTTGCAGGATTTGGTCGTCGGGGCAAGTAGGAGAAGACAATGCAGATGTGAAAAGAAGGATTCATATGCCATGGGAGCTTTTACAGCCAATTTTGAGGATTTTAGGGCATTGTTTAATGGGTCATAAAAAAGATGAAAAATTGTATGAAAATGCAATTGGAGCCATTGGGTCTTTGTATGAAAGAGCTTTACATGATTTGAATACGAAAGCCATGTTAGCTACTGGTAGTCTTCTTCAGCTAGTGAAATTGGCAACGGAATGTGAAGAGGTTGATTATACAGAGATTACAGAGACGAATACTATCACGCTTTGAATGGTGTTATTTTTGTTCATATTTTGCATGCACCCAATGTGTGTGTACGTGTTTTTTTTGTTTTTTTTTTGGAAGCTAGTATTATTTTTTGGGTTAAGTACGGAAAATGACAAACATCTAGAGTATATTTTTAATTTGTAGTTATAGATTTTTGAAATTTTGTTATTCGATTTTCTAATTGTATAAATATAGAATTTGTATAATTCAATAAATTTAGAATTTGTATATGCTTATATTCTCTATTTGTATAAGATTTATGAAAAAAATTATATGTACAAGTGAAATACACAAATTAAGTGTTGAAATAATCTAAAATGAATGGTTATAGAATTTGTATCTTTGCAAGTGAAATATACAAACATGCAAACAAAATATATAATATGTAGTCTCCAAATTGTATATTTTTATCTTGTTTGTATATTTGCTAGTGAAATATACAAATAACAGTCTCCATAGCAAACATAATTATAACTGCATAGCCGATTATCAAAACTAAATATTCTCCATAGCAAACAGAACTATAACTGTGTAGCCAATTAACAAAATTATAGCTATCGAGCATTATTATATCTATTATCTATGTTATTTCTAAAAAGATTCTCGATAGATTGTATCGTTCTATGTCGTTTTCAATGATAAACCTAAAAAAAAAGGTAAGATACGAGGAAAATCTACTACGAGAAGTAGGACAAAGTGAGAAGAAAATATTAAGATAACAACGCGCTCACATCAAATCAATCTTTATATAAAATGAATCTTTTCATCACCTACTAATAAACTTAAACCATGCGATATAATAGCGACCCGTAAAATAAGATGTAAGTGTCGTTTGAAAAGGAAATAAAGTAAAAATAAAACAAAATTATCACGAGGAAATATTGATAATATATATATATATATATATATATATATATATAGGGCCGTTAATTTCTGACTAGTTATTTTGGGCAAAATCCAACACGATAAAATATGTTTGTCGAACTATATAATATAACTATATAAGATAACAATGTGCAAAATAATATTTTAATACTGTGATAACCTTCAATTATTAAATAAAAATGGAATTGGAAACTGGAATCATGTTTATTTATCCCTCATTTGATAAAAATAAGATATTTTTTGTGCGTATATAATATATATATATATATATATATATATATATATATATATATATATTAATCAATTTATTGACAAAATTCGAATCCAAAGTTGAGCTTCTTAATTTTTTATGAGCTAAAAGAATGTGGTTCTATATATACGCACAAAAAATATCTTATTTTTATCAAATGAGGGATAAATAAACATGATTCCAGTTTCCAATTCCATTTTTATTTAATAATTGAAGGTTATCACAGTATTAAAATATTATTTTGCACATTGTTATCTTATATAGTTATATTATATAGTTCGACAAACATATTTTATCGTGTTGGATTTTGCCCAAAATAACTAGTCAGAAATTAACGGCCCAAGTTAATTTGTGAAGATGCAAATTGATGTTAAAAACGGCACACCAGCTAGCCAAGTAAAATTTAGCCGTCGTTAAAAATATAATTAAAAAAGAATTATATATTTTTAATCCCTATTTTTAATATTCCAATAATATTAGAAAAAGATTTCCCTATTTTTAATATTCCAATAATATTAGAAAAAGATTACTTTTACCTAAAATATGAAAACTCAAATACAATGTATTAAGAATTTAAAATTTATACCAGCTAAATTCAAGAATGACATAATTATTGAATTCTTAGTTATAGAATTACAAATTCAATGATATTGTCTTTGAAATTTGATTTGTCGAACCGCGAACAAATAGGATGAAATAATATTACCAATTTAGATAATATAAAATGAGATGTATCTATATTAAGTTCAAAATAAAATTATATATTTTATTTTTATTAAAATATAAAATTTATATTTTAGAAATCATTTTAGACTTACCCAAAACATAAATAATCCTTTTTTGAGGGACCAAAATGCAACTATTCCATAGTATTGGGTTGATACTTTATAATACCCAAAAATAACACGAAAAAAATCCCAATCTGAAAAAGGGAGCGAACTCAACTACTACTGAGAACTGAACGGACTCAGAAAAATTGAGTAACTGTTATTCAAATGTCTGCTTTACTTTCATCCACTCCATTTTCCGCCATTTTTGCACCTTTCGAGCTCACTCGCTTCCTTCTTCCAGCTCAATCGAGGCTTCAACTGAGTTCCTTGACTCGGTATCGATCCGGTTTCAAATCGGCAACTTCTCGTTCCTTAAATCTCCGGTGCTGCTCAACAATGCCGGTTCAGGACCAATCTGAAAGCCCTTCGTGTTCTCAGGTTTTGTAACTTATGGAATTTTTGCTGATATTTCTATTTATTGTACATTTTATTCCGCGTAAAATTGTACATGATTGTTTTATTAACAATGTGGAATTGTATTAGCAATGTAATGTTTTAAACTGATATAATAGGGGAGTTAATAAACAAAGTTGAGTGACTTCCTGAGTTGTAAAACAAAATTGAGATAGTTTTACTAATTGAGTGATTTTTGTGTTATAGAATAAAGTTGAGTGACTTCAAGTTATAAAGCAAAATTGTGATGATTGTTAGTAATTGAGTGATTTCTGTGTTATAAAATAAATTTGAGTGACTTTCTGAGTTATAGAACAAAATTGAGATAATTGTGGTTAATTGAGTGATTTTTGTGTTACAAGTGACTTTATGATATATATTGTTAGTTGTGTGATCGACTCTGAGAAATTAACTCTATAATAGTGATGGTGAGTTTTATGTGGGGACTATTATCATTACTTCTGTTCCCAATTTACGTGATAGTGTACATAGTTTAAGCATGACATGAAGGTTTTTTAAATTTTGGTTTAAAACAAGGCATAGATATTTGTGTGGCTATAAATAATCTCATTAAGGTAAAATTATAAGTTGAGTTAAATTGTTTCTAGAATATTGAAATGTGTTATTCTTTTTTGAATTGAATAAGAAGGAAAGAGTGTCGCATGAGTTGGGACGGAAGGAGTATTTTTTTATATCTGAAACCGCAAGCGTCCTTAGTGCTTAGTTTTTCATGGTTGCAGGATAGTCTTTTCTACAGCAGAGCATTTTGGGTTACCAAATCAATAATTGCTTGGAATGTGGGTGCTGGAGAGGGTGAATGTTACTTATATGCTAGTAGAAAGGCTGGATTATGTGTTGGTGATGATGGAATTCAAGGTGTGTACTCTAGGTGGCATCTCAGGTACTCCGTTTGATTATGATAATCAGATCTGATCCTAAGCTTTTTTATACATAACAGGCCATGATGTGAAAATCAAACTTGAACGGACAAATTATGGACTTCCACAGCAGGTGAGTCACTGAGTCCGTGATGGGATCTTTTAGTTGTTCGAAGGATTGTTTTTTCCTGATTGATACAAAGATGGAGCAAATTTATGTGTTCTTTTGTTTCCTTACATATTTTCCTGCTTTAGGTAATTGAAAAATTTCCTCATATTCGAGATTATGCAGCATTTGAAGTCCCTGCAACTCTGGACTTCCAAAGTTTAGTCAAGTGCCAATTAGCTGTTGGCATCTTCAATTGTAAGTAGTTCCCGTGTTTTTGCCTTTCTATCACTTGAGGAAGTCTAAGACGGCACTTAGTAGGAACCACACCTCCACATTTCTCTTTACTTGAAAATGATACTTTTCCATCTAATGCAGTACTTAAGAAAATGAATCATTGACATCTTTTGGTAGAACTCATAGTCGATGAAACTTGTTTCATATTCTGTAGTATGCTCATAATTCAAGGAAACCTAATTCATCTGGTGGTGATTATTGAAATATACTGCTATTCTAAATTGTCAGTAGCAAACATAAACATTTGAGCAGTCCTTTGCTGCGTCAACACTTCGACGTTGTTCCTTCATTTATTTGTCTTGATTTGAGACTTCAATACCTTTTTATTCTCTAGCTTATCTGATTCAACAGCCTCACTATCTGTATTACACGCTATGGGTAAGCATGTCTAATGTCTGGTAAAAATGGGTTTATGTTGTTTGTAGCTTATGGAAAATGTGCAAGTGCTACTGGATTGCAGTTACCTGGTATTCTCGATGACTTATTCTCCTATACTGGCCCCCTTGGTGGTATTTTCGCTACTGAAGCTGTCTCTCTCTACCTCTGGGCACCAACTGCTCAAGTGTGTTCTGTTCTTTTGTCTCATAGCTTTTCCTTCCAAGATAACACTTTTGTTTGTAATGAATATTTTTTAATGACCAAAATTGAGGGATCATTGTGTTATTTCATTAATCTGCTGTTTCTGATTACGCCTACCAAACCAGGCAGTGCAAGCTCTCATTTATAAGAGTCCATCAGAGGCTGACCCAGTAGAAATTGTTCAGCTCAAGGAGTTAGATGGTGTTTGGAGTGCTAAGGGGCCAAGGCATTGGGAGGGTTGCTACTATGTTTATGAAGTGTCTGTTTACCATCCTAGCACTTTGCGGATCGAGAAATGTGTGAGCAATGATCCATATGCCAGAGGGTATGTCGCTCTGTTTTCATCACTTGCTCTTAAGGAAATTGATTTTACTGATTGCAACTTGCTGTTTCCATAGTGCAATTATTTCTGTGTCTAATATCTGTTCTCTACATTCATCTTGTTGCTTTTGCATGGACAGTCTCTCTGCTGATGGCAAGCGGACATTGTTAGTTAATCTTGATTCTGATGATGTAAAGCCTGAAGGCTGGGATAATCTACAAGACGAGAAGCCAAATCTTCTTTCCTTTTCTGATGTTAGCATCTATGAGCTGCATGTTAGAGATTTCAGGTGATAAGTGATCTTGCTATGTTAATTTCTTATTGGAAAAATCTTACTGAATATTGGTCAATATTCTCCATTTGCTCCTACAACATCGGTTTGACTCTTTACTCATTTCCTTAGATAACATGTTTCAAGCAGTTCACTTTACAAGAGAAGAAGCTTGTAATGCATATATAATCAAGATGCATAATTAGCAGTACTATAGAACACTTATCTTTTTACCTATGATTTTCACTTTGCCAGCGCCAATGACCCTACTGTGCCTCATGAATTTCAGGGCGGTTATCTCGCCTTCACGTCACAGGTAGCTTTACTTTTCTGTTTGATTTGTTTTATATGGGTGTATAGTTTTTGGGACCAGAGTTCAAGCTTTTAGTAAATAGGTGTATTGAGCAAGGTATTTCATGTCTTCATTTGCTTCGTATCCTACTGAGATTTGAGCTTTGTAGATGGTAAACTTACACTGGACTACAACTCATTGGTATACTAAGTGTGTTTATGGCAGAACATACAATTTGAAGTGGCTGGAAAAAGACTGCTATAGTAGTCTACCCGATAACTTTGTAGTGTGTGATGGGTGGTGCAACCAATGATGGACGGTGGTTGGAGAGGAATGGTGATTTAGATTGGTACACCGATCTCATGGTGTATTTGAGATTTGTAGTGAGGACGCACACACATGCGCAGAAGCGCGTCCACACATAGAGATACACTTCTCCAAAAGAAACGAATTCTCTCATTCTTGTTAATAACTTCCCTGTCGAATTTCCATGAGAAATGATTAAGTCCTCACTTTCACGGGACATATTAGCTTCCTCATTCTTGTATTGAGCCAGAAGGTCTTAGTGATCGGGGTTCCCTAATATTATTATGAAGTTATCAGTAAGAAGTATTCAGAACTATTACTGTCTAATGTACTATTTGTGATAAGCCATTAATGGTAATGTTACCAAGTTCTAGCAAGAATTACAACAAAGGTTACTCCTCCACCAGAGACAACTAAATCTAAGGCGAAACCCGAAGAATCTGAACCTTGCAACCTGGGCTTGGTCTTATAAGTTGTTGTCAACACCTTTTAGGAAATAAAACTTGGGGAGTTCTTTAAACCAACAGAACATATAAGTGTCTCATTTTAGGCTTCGTTACCTAGCTCATCACAAAAGTTCGGCCCAATTTGGTAGCCGATTGGTGCATTTTTTTGAATTTTGACAACTAGTCTGGCATCAGTTTGCAAGTCAAACAAGTGTCACTCCTTCATTCTGTTCATTTATTTGTGCTTTATGCTTTATAGCAGCACTTTTTTATTCCATGTTGTTAGAGAGTATCCACGACCAGGTTTTAAGTGCTGTATTAGCTATCTGATTTTGTGTTAGTTATACAAGCTTTTAAATAATGGTTAATGGAAACATCTAAGCCAGCACCCACAGTTAACACAATGGCACAATGCATTAGAAGGTTTTGTCGCACATAAGTTAGGTGGCATTGGATATGTCCCATAAGCATGTGTCCCTGATCTCATTATTCTTGAAGGACTCAGCTGGTGTCCAACATTTGAAAAGATTATCAAATGCTGGTATCACTCATGTCCATCTGCTGCCAACCTATCAGTTTGCTGGTGTCGAAGATGAGAAACATAAATGGAAGTATACAGGTAAAGCTCTTCAACTTTTTTTCAGTTTGGAGAGGGGGTTCCCCATTAAAGATTTTAGTATTTCTTTTGTTCTCCTTTCTTTTCAGCACAAATTATAAATGAAGCTGAAGTTGGTAATTTGAAAATAACGCAATAAAAGACCAAAACGAGGGACTTAATTCTCTCAAACCAGATCTGCTGTTTTGTCACATGATACCATGACAGAGTGGATAATTAGCTAAAGATAGAAATATTCAGATTAGTTTAGTGCCATGTCTGTTCTAGATTTTATGATGAGGTTGTTAATTGCCTTTTTGGGTTTTCCCTTGGAATCTCATCTCATTCATTTTTGTTTCCTGGTCTCTCATGTGATGTATTTATCAGATATCGAGAAACTCAACTCTTTTCCACCAGATTCTGAGGAGCAGCAAGCTCTTATCACAGCCATCCAAGATGAAGATGGCTATAATTGGGGGTGAGATACTGTGCTTAGAGTTTCAACTTGTGTCTAAGCTGATTGTAGTTTCCTGGCCAGTGTGTGAAAATTGAATTGTTGGCTGCCTAAGAAAAGGTATAATCCTGTTCTCTGGGGAGTTCCAAAAGGAAGCTACGCAAGTAATGCAAATGGTCCTTGTCGTATCGTCGAGTTTCGGAAAATGGTGCAGGTAGATCTTATTTTATCTAAAGATCCAACTTTGTTGTGCATTCTTATGTTTATACTAAATATACCATCAACCTTTCTGTTTATACTGAATAGACCATCGACCTATATTGTTCAATTCCCTTGGCGCCACTCTAAGGCTTAATTGGTTTACAGGCACTTAATCGTATTGGTCTACGTGTTGTATTGGATGTTGTTTACAATCATTTACATGCAAGCGGTCCATTTAGTGACTTCTCTGTTCTAGACAAGGTGACGAATTATTGTGTTCCACCTCGTTAAACTTTATGGTTATAGCCTTATAATTAACTTGGTCTCCTTATACATATTTTGTATTGGGTTTGCTTTCAATAGATCGTTCCAGGTTACTTTCTAAGGAGAAATGCTGATGGTGGCATTGAAAACAGCACATGCGTAAACAATACCGCCAGTGAGCATTTCATGGTTGAACGCTTAATTCTTGACGACCTCAAGTGCTGGGCAGTCCATTATAAGGTATGCTTCCCTCCACCCTCGAACGCAATTGCTAAGATATGGTAATTGTAGAGCCTAAATTCTTTTCTTCTGTTTTATGGTTTCTTCTTGTTTTGTTTGGCTGAATATTCTGTTTAAAGCTATGGCCTGCGTAGTCATATTTTAGGGACTGTGAATGTATGTAGTTTATTAATAACCTCTACTTTGCTGTTTTAGTATTTTAATTTTTATAAGACCCATAATTGTTATGTTACCTTTCGAGATTGGCTTTTTAAAGATAAAGGAGATTGTCAAATGTAATTGTTATCAAGACCTTTTGAAATTAAAAGATCAGACGGGATATGAATGTGGATTGCTATACCATAAGTTAGACTGCTTGTCTTCCAGCAAATGATACCTCTGTAAGCTCCAGATCAATTTTATTTGTGGGAAGTCCAAAGCTAGGAACTCTTGCATTGAATATCGTAATCCAACTGTAATGTTAAAAACTCTGAACTTCTTCGCCATTTTAAGCATGAGAAATAGGAGCACCTTCAGATTTGTTTCTATAGGAGTTTATAATGATGAGAAGCTTTAGTTTTAAAGTCCAGCATTGCAATATTATACTGTATAGATGTCACGACTGACGGACCGAGTCTCCAAACCTGGTAACTCAACTTAGAGAATGTCTGACATGTGACTTTAGTTACTAATCTCGAGCATGCAAAAGTACTTGAAATGGAATTAAATTCAGAAACCGTGGAACCATAATCCCAGTAGAAACTGATGCCTTTTATGCTACCTATGAGTTCACGTACGACAGGAGGCTCTTAAAATGATATATTTTTCTGTGAAATGAAATGGGCTTCTGATAATTGATTGACTAATATATCATATCTAGTCATTAATTAGCACAAGAAAATACTTGCTAGTGCTAAATGGTATAATAGTTCCTTGATTTTCTGGTGGTGGACGTAACTGCCTGTTAAGCAACTTTTTGTGTCATTTCCACTTTAATTGTTTAAACTATCAGAAACAACAGGTATACCTCCCAAAGGCTCTGTTGAAGACCTAAACAAATAAAAAGTGTCTCCATCTAACAGTTTAAACTTTTCAAAATGGCATCAGAGTGGAAAGAGCCTCGAAGGTCTTGAGTTCAAGTCTTAACGCTACCTAACAATAAACTATTTCACGCGGACATGTGGAAGACCTAAGTAAATCAATAGATGTGTCTCCTCTCTAACAGTTTGATCTTTTAGATGGGGCAGTTCATTGATTTAATGGTTCCATAAACAGTTTGTATTTCTCAAATATCGCACCGAAACCATGCTTTGTGTTCTTGATGTTGATGACTGAACATGGCAAATGCCTAAAACAGTTACTAAGTGATTTTCTCAAGAAATACAGAAGTTAATGTTTACTCTATTATATGCCAAACCAACTCATAACTAATAAAGTTAGTTAACTTTATCTTACTTAATTCACATAATTGATGTCACATATTCCATTTTGAGTTCTGTATGTGTGTACACACCGATGCTTTTGTCCTTGAGTAAGAATTCCTATTCTTCTCCGAAAGAGAATATATGAGTAAACCTTGTTTGTCTTCTGCAGATTGATGGATTTCGGTTTGACCTGATGGGTCACATAATGAAGCGTACAATGGTAAGTATTTAAAGCTTTTCCTTTTGTGGGTTAGAGAAAGTTTTCTCCATTCGTTCGTTTAGGAAGGCAGAATGCTACGCAGTAATTATTTCTTATTAGTTTTTCCAGTTGTAGATGAAATTTTACAAGATAACGCTTCCTGTGGTTTTTGGTACAAGTTATATGCATGAGATGGAAAGATAAGTGAAGGCTAAAAAGTTGAGAAGCCAGTTCTCTATATTTTAGGCTGTTGCAAGTATCATACGGTGCTAGTAGTTACCAGTGGATCTTCCTCTCAGAATTGGGATATCTCTTGTTAGCATAAAGCTCATGGAGAAAAAGATCAAGATAAATTAAGCAGAGAGATTATTATCCCCTGGGGACCTAATATTTGAGTCCCAGTTCTAATTACTCCTTCTGTCCCAATTTGATAGGCCCATCTGACTTGACATGGAGATAGAAAACATTAAAATGATGGGTCCTGGCATATTTGCTTCAGCACACGTTGGCCGTATATAAACCTTGATGTTTTTGAAGAATAGCATAGAGGAAAGATTGTGTTTCAAAGAGTAACTGTGGGTCCAATGAAAATGCATTAAAATTTTATATTAAGGACATGGATAATATAGGTAGTAATATATATATATATATACATATACATACACACTTGTGGGATTACAATGAGTATGTTGTCGTTGTTGATGTTGATGTTAAATAATTTATGTTGTAAGTAATTTTCTAGGTCACTGCTTGCATCTTTCAGGTGATCTGTGGTTTTATAGGCGGGAGATTATTGTTTTGCAGTGACCTTGTCTAACATAAGTAAAACGACCTGAGTGTATTGGGTTTAATCTTAGACAGGAATTAAAGAGTCTGTTTTCTTGAAATCTAAAAGAGGATTTTCTTTTTTACTTGTTTATGGTTTGATTTTTTATTTAAATTGTTTTACTTTATGCAGTTTTATGATTAACCCATATCCAATTGACATCTTTATACGAAAATTATGATGTCACATAACAATGTTGACATGCACAGGCTAACATGATTACTCAGGTTGTAGGCATGTCTACTTGCTGCCAATCGTCTGAGTAGGACAACACTTATTTGTGCATTTCAGTAGTTAGTATAGCTATAAATAAGATGATAGTTAATTATGTTCCTTGTGTGTTCAAATTCTTGATTAATTGGTTCTTTAAAAATTATTGGTGCTCAAAGCTAAGTGTGCTAACTCTATGATCGCCGTGTCTTTGGATGTAGTTGAAGGCAAAGTCATTTCTGAATAGCTTGTCAACAGAAGAAAATGGTGTGGATGGATCAAGCATTTATATGTAAGGACTGTTACCATTGACGATCAATCCTTATTACTAGATATGTATGTTTTATAGTAGTCTTTTGTAGGCTTTTAAATCTTAAAAAAGATATCCTTATTACATCTTTTGTGCCCATGATAATATAGGTACTTTTAGTTCTTCTTGAATATTACATTGATTCTCTGTTTCCTTTTTATCAGTTGATTCTTAATGCTATTTTCAATTCAGATATGGTGAAGGATGGGATTTTGGTGAAGTGGCAAAGAATGGACGTGGGATAAATGCATCACAATTTAACCTTTTTGGAGCTGGAATTGGGAGGTGCTACTTCTGAGTTATTTCGATTTGTTTGTCAAACGAAGATGATTTCCTATTCCTTGTATGTCTGCATGTAAATTACTCTTCTTATGAGCCAATAATAAATTGCAAATTGAAGCTTTAACAATAAAGAAGATGACATAATTCCAGCTACTGTGGGATAATGCTTTCAAGAGCTCATAGGCTTAAACGGGAATATTTCCTTGTCCCTATTCTATTCATCTCTTGAAGCTATCTTAAAGTATTTTCCTCACTATCTGTTCTTGATTCGTTACTAGCTTCAATGATCGTATTCGGGATGCTTTACTGGGCGGATCACCTTTTGGTCATCCTCTACATCAAGGTTTTGTAACTGGCCTTTATTCGGAGGTAATGATAAAACTCTTCGGCACTTGGAAATATAAAGTTTGTGATAAATTCCTGCCATTTTTCTAAAAATATGAATAATCACAGTCTCAGTAACTTGTACATGCTGCTCTTCAGCCTAACGGTCATGATCTTGGTGATAAAGCCAATGTAGAACGTATGCTTACTGTGTCGAAGGATCACATTCAGGTACTCTGCCCTACTCCAGTTGCATGACATAAATATTTCTTAAGTTATTCTTTCTTATCAAAGAGCATGTTTACTTTTCAGGTTGGCATGGCTGCAAACTTAAAGGATTTTGTGCTAACGAACTGTGATGGTCAAGAGGTATCCATAGATTCGACTGCTATTTGCTTTGCGTCATGTTCACATCACAATGACATTGCAACTCATTACAATTGAAGTTATAAGATAATTATTACTGTTCATTTCTGATGATCATTGCGATTGAAGTTATAAGATAATTATTACTATTCATTTCTAATCACCAAGGCAATTAAGAAAGTCGATACTCTTGTACCTATTGTTTCTTTGATAGGTTTATTAGCCAATAAGCCAAACAAAACTTTTATGATGTATTAGGGCTTACTATTAAATAAGTAGGTTTGGTCCAATTTATCAAAATCTAATATTGTTGACCAATTTAATCATATTTTTCATCTTATTAGCTTGATCTGCTATCCTTTTTATCACATGCTTTTGATACTGCAAAAACAAATTAGAACTGTTTTGGTTTGTTTGTGAATGGTGTGTCATACCAAGTGTTATATTTGTAGTTCTGTCAAAGCTGCGTGCTTTTTGGTTTATGTCGACAGGCAGGGGCATAGAGTTTTTTTTCCATGTCCCAGATGCATTTTTCCCAGCCTTCATTCTACATTTGACTGCAAAGGTCATGAACTAATTATGTCAATGACAACTTTACCATAAAGTGTGTTAAGTTTGCCCAGCTAAATAAATGCATGTATTAACTACTTCCAATGCCCCAAAAAGATAATCATTTTGGTCTAACTAAGGGTCGATCCGACCAGAAATCCACGTGGAATGCATTTGCATGAATCGTCTTTTGAAATAAAACTTCAGTCTTAGAAGTAGAAACTAATGAAAAATACTACCAGCTGCAAATTGTTCTCAAGTGAAATATTCAATAGATGCATTTAGATTAAGACCGCCTTAAACTCACCCTCACAGGCCTCCCTTTCTGAAGTCGGATTTGCCTAAGGCAAGTTTCACAGAGGACCACATTTCAAGCTGAACTGAAAGTTTATCTTTTAGAATGTACAAACATAACTCGACACTGGAGATATGTTGAGTACTGTATACTCTTCTTACCCAGGTTAAAGGATCTGAAGTACTCATGCATGACAGGAAGCCAGTTGGATATGCTTCTTCTCCCGTTGAAACAGTAAGGAACTATGTGTCTATTGTTATTTATGATTGAACAACTTCATTTCAGTGAGAGCTATATCTACTGCATCGTTAACGCTATCCCAATCTTGTCAGACATCTTTCCCAGTTAATTCTCCATGGAAATACATTCCAAAACAATGTAATTGCTTTTGTTATATGCAGGTTAACTACGTGTCTGCTCATGACAATGAGACACTGTTCGACATCATTAGTCTTAAGGTAATTTTTTCTCTTGCAATATGCCCTCTTTTTTTCTTTTTTGATAACCAAGAAATACTAGAAGACCAAAGGCACACGGTGTGAAACTTGGTAGGTAATATGCAAGTATGCAACCTATACATCCATTGTTTCTTTTCCTGTATCAATTAGTTGCTTCACTTTGATAGACTCCAAAGGACATTTCTGTGGAGGAGAGATGCAGGATGAACCACTTAGCGACCACTGTAATAGCCCTTTCTCAGGTCAGATTCAGTTTGTTCCTTCGAAGAATAATGTACCTACTTTAATTTTTACCTACTTTCTGTATGTTAATGTATATTTACAGGTATACTGTTGCAAGTAAAATCTTGTTAAAGCTTCTTTGTTCTACGTTTACTTTTGGGTCATGTTGATAGGAAGATACTTACTGAAGTAAAAAAGACAAAGTTCTATAGAACAGTTTGAGACTAACAAGATTATATGGGTGAGTGTTGGGCCTCCGAGGCCTTACATATCCACACAATTAGTGTCGTAGAAATACATATAACTAATATTTTTACCTATAATAAGAATGAACTACCGTTATATAAAATTAAAAATGATCACATTTGACAGAATATACAAGTAGCACAAATAGAGGATATGACGAGACATGGTCACCTGAGATGGTTTGGTAATTTCCCAGGTAAACCTTCAAATGCACTAGTCTATTAGTGTGGCATTATAACAATTGAAAGCGTTAAAGAGAATTAGGTAGATCTAAAATCACAGAGAATGGAAGTTGTACCATAACATCTTCAATCTTTAGAAATCTGTACAAAATTACGAAGAATTGAACATAATGGAAATTAATAGATCCAAATAAAGATGTCAATTAGTTGGAATTAAAGTCTAAGTTGTATTGGTACACTTGCACTAAGTCTGGTGTTGAGCAGGATCTTTTTTTTAATTTATTTAGAGATATGCATGCCAGCGCAAGGACGCTACTGTGATCGAGGATCTCTGGTGTAAAAGAACCTAAACTGTATTAAATACAAATTATTGAGCATTGTAACGGAAAGGATCCAAATGGAGCTAAATGGATATAGAGGGTTCATATAGCTGTTTTTATTAGTTAGGGATTGTGCCATTAGTGGTAATAAACTTGAACGCATAATGTGGTCCAATCTTTTACATGAAACTGGACCACAAGTAGGCTAGAATCAAAACTGCCTGTTCTGCTTGATCAGTTGTTAGGAATATGATAGCTAATGATATTATCTTTATGGCATATATAGTGTTGCTGTAACCCCTAAGCTGTAGATTCTATTTGTTTTGCCTTGTGATGAGCCTCGGAAAGAGAATGTTATAGGTTTCCACAAAAAAGAAAAAAGAAATGAAGTTTTATTGCTTTTGAGTCCTCTTTCAATTTTCTATAGAAAGATACACAGGTATGATGTTTATGGTTGATGATAGGGTAACTACACAGATCAAACTCAATGTAGTAATTTTAATTTGCATGATAATTTAAGTAAAACACATACTAATCGTGCTAAGTTTTAAGTGAGTTTGATTGTGAGTTTTCTTCATCTTGCAGAACTGATCTTGCTAACCTTTCACAGGGAATACCATTTTTCCACGCTGGAGATGAAATGTTGCGCTCAAAATCGATAGATCGTGACTCTTACAACTCTGGTGATTGGTTCAACAGGTCCACCACCTCTCCCTTTGCAAGTTACTTTCTTCAGTGACTGTTGATAATTTAAAATCTTAGATGACTTGCTTTTTACTGTTTATTTTCTGCTTTACTTAATGACGTCTTTTCTGGTCCTAAATCTTACTGTTCTTCTTTTAGTTCTAGTTAATGCTTTCCTTTATAAAGTGGATGTCTGTATACTGTTATTTTCAGGCTGGACTTTAGCTACAACTCTAACAACTGGGGTGTTGGCCTCCCTCCGAAAGAGAAGAATGAAAGAAACTGGCCACTGTTAGTGATTTCATTACTACCCTTTACCTTTATATTTCCTCCATGAGAAAAAGAGAGTTGGAACTTTTCTCTTTGGGGCAGTGGGGTGGTTGGGTGGGGTGAGGTTCATGTGTTCTTTGGTGAAGTTCTGATACATACAATCAAGATGGTTTTCCTATTTGTAACCCGTCTAAAAGTACTTCCATCTTTGAATTTTTTATTTTCAGAATCAAACCAAGACTAGCAGATCCATCCTACAAGCCTCAGAAGAGTCATATCCTTGCAGCTGTTGAAAACTTTTTGAATCTAATGCAAATACGATACTCCTCACCACTCTTCCGGCTAAAGACGGCCAATGCTATCCAGGTTAGAATTTAAATACATATCGATGAAGTCTAATGAAAATATTGACTACTTTTTCTCCAGTATTGTGCCGAGGGTCTATCCAAAACAGCCTCTCTATCTTCACAAGGTAGGGGTAAGGCTGCCTACACCACCCTCCCCAGACCCTCATTTGTGAGATTACACTGGGTATGTTGTTTCTTCAGTATTGTGCAATTACGTACTTCTGTGTGTCAACGTCACAAATTGACATCTTTCACCAGGAAAGAGTACGATTTCATAATACTGGTCCTTCATGGATTCCTGGACTTATAGTAATGAGCATTGAAGATGGCCACCAGGGAATTCCAGGGCTCTCTCAATTGGATCCAATGTGGGTAAATTTAATCCATCTTTAGGCTTCCGTGCTGCTGCTTTTTTCTGTTGATATATACCTGAACCATTAATTGAATGACGATTTTTTTTCTCATTTTACCAGTTATTCCTATATAGTTGTCATCATTAATCCTTGCCCGACCGATGTCTCATTTGCCAATCTTGCACTAAGAGCAAAATCTCTTCAATTGCATCCAGTACAGGTATTTATTTGTTTTTTATATATCTGAATATGCCAGACTGGTTAATGTGCTTCCGTAAACACATGTTACAAGCCTCTTCGGAGTTTATAGAAAGTGTCTTACTATTTGTTTCACAATAGAAGTATAAATACAATCGCATCTTCATGCATGACTAGCTACTTATATGATGTTCATTGTTCACTTTTGCATCTCCAGATGAACTCAACTGACATTATTAAGAACTCAACATATGATGCAACCTCGGGTTGCTTTAACGTGCCAGCCCGAACAACTTCTGTGTTTGTTGAATCTCGATAAAAGTCCGTTTGCTCATTAAAAGGGAAACCTGGATGGCAGGATCCGTGAGTTATCACTTTCATAGTTCAGCAACATTACACAAGGTACATGAACTGTAACTTGTTATGTTCAGTTTTAGAAAAATGGCCCTGGATAATCAATAAATAAAATAATCCCAGTTCTCTGTTTATTCAACAGGGAAGTTGCCTGAAAGATTATTTATGTTTTATTATCTTGTAATAAGCGTCTTAAATTCAAATATTTGTTACTCTAGTTGTTTATGTTCTTATTTTGTACTATCAAATTTTAAGAGTCAACTTGTCAGATTTTCATGTTGGTTTTTGCCTTATTTTGCTTCTTTATAACGAATCCTCAAAGAGAATAAATAGTGACTTGGAGAACATTATAAGGGTATGGAAGAATAGTATCTAGTAGATGATAATATATTCAGGTCTAATAATTTTTTCTTAGACAAAACATTTTTTTTCCAATGATGATGGTGAGACGTGAATCTAGTATCTTTATTTGTTTTAATACCATATCGAACTGTGTGATTATTGTATGTGTTATCAAATTAATGAGAGAATAAAAAAGATTGTGTAGATATGGTGTTGGTAGAAGTGGAATATGATAAAAGGGGGATAAGTTTAGGACATGAACTGAACTTTGCCTGTCTCTTGCAACAACTTCCCTTACGTGCAACACACAAACCTAAATTATTTCTTTCATGCTAGTTACTTGTCTTCCACAAGCATATCTCCACTTGGAATATAATATGCATGCATTTTCACTAAACTTTGCCTGTCTCTTGCAACAACTTCCCTTACGTGCAACACACAAACCTAAATTATTTCTTTCATGCTAGTTACTTGTCTTCCACAAGCATATCTCCACTTGGAATATAATATGCATGCATTTTCACTAATTTCTTGGTCCAATGTTTTGAATCAAGGAAGCAAATTAAACTAAAAAGAATGTTTGGTGTAATTGATAAAGTTGGTGTCTTGTGATTAGAGGTTATGGTTCGAGTTGTGTAAACAACTTCTTGTAGAAATACATGGTAAGCTTAATACTTGATATTTCTGCTAGCGGGAGGTAGTTGTTGGTATCTGGTAGAATAATTAAGGTACGCACAAGTTGACTGGTCTAACATGACTTGTTAAAACTTCATCGCCACTCTTCTAAAATGAAAAGACACGTGAAATTCTAATCTATATATTTATGTAAAAGAATATTGGTACGTTATAGTGTGTATGTGACTTGCATGTCACACGTATTCATATTCAATCAAATATTTTCACATAAAATGTAACAATGGGAGTAACAAAAAGGTGATGTACAATCCAAAAGACCTAACATGATTAAAAGGCCAACATGCTAGTTAAGTATTCTAAAGCTATTATCGTTATTCACGTTGGTGAAGGAAACAGAGAGAAATTAAGTCATAAAGTGGACTGTAAATCCTCAAAAGGGTATGTATGCATGTTAATTAACAATAATAATGTAGTCAGTGTAATTTTATAAGTGTGAAAAGAACAAGATATGCAGACTTTATCTCTATCTTTATGGGATAGAGATAATAATTTTGATAGACCATCGGCATATATATTAATGTTGATTCATGTGGCAAACTCAAGTACTATGAGAATTTAAATGAATCAAATACTAAGTGGTTTTTACTATATTATCCACTGAATTAATATTAAAGAATTTGTATATCATAACAATGAGAAAAATATTTACTCATATAATTGTATGGTTAAAAAGTAAGAAAAAAAAAATTAAAAAAATGTACCTGCATTATTGTCAATAATTACAATCAACAAGTTGCCTTTGTGTTTGTTCTTGATCTTGTTGCTTTAAGGATACAACAGGATGATCATCTTGAATTGGAATATTGTTAAGGTCTAAAGACAACTCATGATCTCTTTGTTTCTTCATAATATTAATAGTATTGTTACCAAATTCTTGATCTACAGAAGTTGCTGGACTTAAATTGCTCATATGATAAGGTAAATTTACGTTAGCGCCCCCTCGATGACGTCTCATGTGACCACCTAATGCTTGTCCTGAGGTAAATTCAGCACCACAATATGAACATTCATGAATTCTAGGAGATGAAGAAGTGTACTTGTTGTTTGAAGAATTTGGCAAGTTCTTGTTGATGTTAGTATTCTTGTTTTTGTTGTACAATGTTGATGGTGAGTGTTGTAAATGATAATCATCTTCATCTGAGAAATCGAAATATGATCTCTTGTTATACTCGGTGTTGAATATCTTTGGCTTCTTATGACTTGCTCTATGTCCACCTAGTGCTTGAAAAGACGAGAATGTACGATTGCATGTCTTGCATTCGTACACGTATATTCCTGCTTTTGTACCATCTATGGAGTTGGTGGATGTCTCAATGTACCTTTTACTATTAAATTTCGTTGGATACAACCTTAAATCCTCGTTAAAAAAATCGACATTATTGTCAATGAACCTACGAGGAGGAGGAGGATGGTCATCGCGTCCTTTAGACAATAGGACAAGGCACTTGGCGGTTTCCTCCTCCTCCTCGGTAAACGTGTTGATAAACACCTCAGACGAGGCGACTGAAGACAGAGCTTCATTAATATTATTGTTGTTGTTGTTATTGTTGTTGTTGCATGCAATGGCTTCATCATTGCAAGCGACATCATCTCTATTATAGTTATCAATATTGTTGTTATTGTTGCTATTTTCTATCGCGATATCGCATGCGTTTAATGAATCATGTGATGATGTGAGGGAGAAAGGGATATTTGGAGATTGAAGTCTAAGACGTTTGGTTCTTTTGCCCTTAACGATGTGGAAGAGGTCCTTAGAAGGACAAACTACCACTTCCTCAAGAGCCTCCATAATTTCCCTTTATCCAACATCAAATGTTTTACACATTAATTAACCCTAAAAACAAAACAAAAATATATGTGAAATGAAAGAATGTTTTTTTTTTAGAGGAATGAGAGAAAAGAAGGGAGAAAAAACATAAAAAGAGGAAGGTTTGATGGTAGAAGAGTTGATGATATGTAAATATAGTGAAGGTGAGAAAAGTAGTCAATGGAGTGAGAAAAATTGCACCACTAGAAATTGATGTATATAGTAAGTGAGGTTAATTAGTATTTTATCTATCAATTAGTGAGAAAAAAAAACTAATTATAGGGAGGTTTAAAAGAGTAGATAATTAATGATTAATGAGAGATAAAAGGGGAGAATTGGATGGAGAGAACTCAAGGTAGGACAATGACCATTGTAATTCAAGATGTGGACACAACCAAAATAAAATTATCACTTTGCGAAATGAATAGAAGATAATGATATTTTAGAAATTCACTAATTTTAGATAATGTTCAGACAAAAATTTTTCTATCAAAAATATTTTATCGAAATTCATAAAAAAAAATTGTCAGAAAATTATTTCATCTAAAATATTAGGTGAATTCCTAAGTAGTGAAAGGTACAAATTTAGCTTTTTGATATAGATTCATCTGAATTCATCAAAATTTAAATGTTGAGCATATAAGTTTATGTTTAAAAACTTTAAAATAATAATTATTTTAATATTAAAAATCTTAAAATATCGTACTTTCAAAATTTAAATTTTAAATTTACCTTTTTGTTATAAAAATCCCAGTAGTGAAATTTTCATATATAAAACTGAAAATCCATCTGTCACCCACAAAGGTTGGAGACTAATAAAAATTAATTGTCATGTAGCTTTGCTGGCTCATTTTTATATGTAATTTTTATAATAAGACAAGCAATAGTTGGATAATGAGTGTCAAGTAATTAACATGAATTAGATGTGTAGTAAAGTATGGAAAGTCTTATATGTGTAACCACGTTTGTATTGCACATGACATATGAGTTATGACTCTAAAATATTCATCTTTTTTTTCTTTTTTAAGGAAAAAAAATTAGTAATTAATTAAGGTGAAAACTTAGTCCTAAGACAAGTTCTAATCATGACATTATTATATTCTTTGCATGTCTTACCATGATGGGTTGTGGTTAATTATGTGTTTGTAGTATAGTTAATGACTTAAATATTAGGTGATATGTGATTTAAAAGTAATTGGATATATTTTTTTTGATTTAAATGGTTTTTTTTAGTGAAATATCAAAAATATGTGAATAATTATTAGAAAAGTAATTCAAATTAGATATTTCCAATAGTTCAGTGATTATTTAAATAATGAAAAAGGAATGTCAAAGGGTTATTTTTCCATTTTAACTTCAAATTTTAAAAATATTTTCAAAACAATAGAATAATAGAATCTAAAACAAACAAATAAAATAGAAAAGATTCCCGATTGGAATGATAATATGATTCATGTTCCCCTTTCATATAAAATAAGGTCATGGATTGATATATTTATTAAATTCGTATGAATTGACAATAATCGAAAGCACTACTTTTCTTTTAGCAAAAAGATACTTTGCCTGATTAAACTAATATCTCAAAAATATAAGAAAGAAGATAAACTTTATTATCAAATTTGACATATGAATGTAAAGTGTGTTTACAAAAATTGTGGTTAATACTGTAGAATTTGCTCAACCAATAAAAATTCTTATGGTTTTCAAACCCCAATTCTATTAAATGGTATATATAACAATATAGATAACAGCTAAGTATATAATAAAGATAATAAAAGGCAAAACAGAACATAAAATAAGAAGGAAAAAAACAAATAAAATAAACTGATTTGCATGTCATTATAAGCACCAAATTAACTTGAGCTCCCATCTCATATGATTAAAATCATAAAAATAGCCACAATAATATGAAACCTGTCAAAATAGTTATTAAAAAAAACTCAAATGAAAGGAAATAAAAAATAAATGTAAAAAATTAAATTAGAATAATAATTTTTTAAAATGTAAATATTTTTCAATAAATAAATAAAATCACCATTTTATTTTCGTAGTAGTTGTAGATGATGGTGCTGGAGGAGGCGGAGCTATTGGAGCCACGGGGCTTGGTACTGGCTCTGGCTTTGGACTTGGTGTTGCTGGTGGAGGTGTCTGAACAATTCCTATAATTTTCGAAAGTCAAATGAAATGACATTATTTTTTTTGTTCGAAAAAAAAAAATCTTCTTTTTTATATAAATAAATTTATTTAAAGAAAGAAAAAAAAAGTAACTAACCACAATAGAGTAGATTTTTAGGTGGAATGAGTTCTTTGGCTGGATTAGGATCAGAGTCATAAACTCTAATATAAAGTTCTTGTCCTAAGAACCAATTTTTTAATTTTTGTGACCTTAAATTCCACATCCCTGGATTGTCTAAATATACATATACAGCTGTCCATCCTTTTGGGTAAACCTAATTGTTAAAAAAAAAAAAATCATACAATTTTAGCATATACTATAAAGTTTTAGGGATTTGATTATAGGGTTTGTCGGTCGAGAAAAATCAACAATATAATTAGTTAGTTAGTTACCTGAACAGTAGAACGAACAATTGGATCATGAAGATTATATCTAGATCGCGATTCAGGTTTCCAATTTCCAAAACCATACCTGAGATTTCAACAAATGAAATAACAAAATCATGATTACCAAACATTATCTACTATAATAATGAAATTTTTTTTAAAAATATTTGTTTTTGTCATAATAATATAATGCTACCAACTGTGGTAGTAAAAATACTCTAATGACAAAACTTAAAATACCTATAAAGTATCTTTATTTTTACAATGGATAAGTTTGAAAAATAGTTTTACGATTTTATAGTTCACGATAGAAAATTATTGTGAAGTGATAATAAGTACTACAGTATATCTTTAGCCAAAAGTCTGACTTTTGAGCCTCGGAAATAAAGTTGTCTTTAATAAGGAATATTTTGTCTTTTGAGGTAAAACGTTTTGATACGAGTCCAAATTAATCGAGCTCGAGATTTAAAATCGATCATACTTACCCAACAACAAAGAAGCTAAATCCATCCAAATGCCAAGAATCCATGACTTGTAACTCATTTTTAAAGACAATTTCTAGCCAACCTTTGTGTTCACCAGACACAACAAACGTTCCATAAACAACCTCCGGTAGGCTAACGTTAGCCGGAAATTTATCGAGCTCGTAAACTCCGGCGCCGTTAAGGTAATAATCAGCCAGTTTCAATGGTGTTTTTGGTGTTGCATAAGACACATTGTTGATGGCATAATTTATCATACCATTCTTATAGTTCAATGAATTTTGGAGAACAAAAGTTTGTGACAATGTCACATTTGATACATTAAATGTACCTTGTGGATTAGGCCTTGCTGCACCTGTTGTCAAATTCCACCTGAAAAATAAATAAATAAAAGTTTAACCTATCATGCAAAAATGGGAAAAAGAAAAAGAATTCTAATATACCAAAAAGAAAAATAAATTAAACTTCAAAATCGAGGGTAAAATTAAAAAAAAATAATCATTTTTAAAAAGTATAATTGAAAAGTTGCTGAAAAATAGCCATCAATGAAACTAAGGAATTTCAAACTTAAAAGCGAAATTTTATCGTTGTATTAAGCGCAATCAATAAAAATGTTGTGGATTGTAAAAATTGTGATAATATCCTAGATTTTTCACTTTGTTTAAGTTTGAAATCCACTATTGTATCATGGTGTTTCCCATCAAAAGTGGCTACTTTCCAAAGAATTTTTTAAATATTCGCTATTTTTTAAAGCTAATCTTAAAGGTAGTTTTACCCAGGTGGATGGGATCATTTGCACTTTTACCTCTATTTTTGGTTGGTCTTTAATTTGTGATAATCATAATCAGGGATCGGTAGCGGAGTTAGAAATTTTATGAAAAGTATTTAAGTGTTAAAGTGAACTAATTTTTCTTAAAAAGTGGGAGAAAATTGTTACTAGTGAGATCGAACACACAAATACTTTAAGTTTGTGTGTCTTTACGAACTCCACGGCATCTGAAACCACTAGATTGCATCATATTATTGTGTCAAGGGTGTCGAAAATATATTATTTAGTCACTTTGTTATTTTACTTGTATATACAGTATAATTTTCAGATGAAGGGTGTCCAATTACGAAGGCTATGCTACTGCACGGGGTTATATTTTCGTAACATCGCAAGGATAAATTTTAAAGATCGATCCATTTGAAAGGCAAACACAATTAATTGAGGTGGATGTTGCAACTAAATGGGCCTACCTGATGGATCTAGCTTGACTGATAGAGAAGTTCACATCAAATGGGCCAGGCCCATTTGGAATAGGCCCATTAGCAGGTTTGGTTGAGTTTTCATAGTGTAATACACCAACAACTTGAAGAGTTTTGAGTTGAGTTGAATTAGCCATTTTTGCAGTTGCAACTATGTAATAATCAGCAGCATCTTGATCAGCTGTGACAAGAACAGAATATGATTGGCCCACGTGGACGTCGAGAGAATTTAACGTGATTTGATTGGTGTACGAGCCCTCGGTCTCCACCAATAGCATGGTATGGTTTTGGATTCGAAAATTGAAACTCCATTCACTTCCCACATTTGAAATCCTCAATCTATACGTTTTTCCTGAAAATCAATAATAAAAAAATGCCAAATATATGTAAAAAAATAAATTTGTGATTTCTTGGTGAGAAAACATTAGACCATGATCTAAAAATTTATTGATGTTAGACGACAATCTAATCTTTTTTCAGCCTCAAAAGTTATATTTGCTCAATTTTTAAAAATAAAAATAAAAAGAGGGGGGGGGGGGGGGGTTATATTACCTTGATTTATTGTGAAGGATTCATTGGATTTTGCTTTTGGATCTAAATATGAACCTTTCCCATTCATAAGCATCATGTTTGGAGTTTTATTGTAGCCTTCATGTGCCAACTTGTCTCCAATAACCTATTAATTATTTTTTTTTCAAATTTAAAATAATTTAATTAAAGGAAATTTTAACTTTATTTATGCAAGGAAAAAATTTAAAGGTGAAAAATTATTAACTTTTTATTAGAAGATGAAGCATGAAATTCAATACAAGATAAATTATAGGGATGTATGTTATATTGACTTCATCATAATTAACCTTCAATCTATTAAAATGTGTGTTTTAGGTATCTTCATGTTAGAAAATATGTTATATCTGAATATTCGTAGAATTATATTATCGTCAAATATGAAGTAACAATACAAACTTAAGGAATGAAACATATGGATATGATTATTCACCTTGAAGCTATTTTCATACCAATCGCCGATGAGAAGATCGAAATCCCCTTCGGGCTCCGCAAATGGGGGTTGGATCCTGACCCGATTGTTAATTTGAATTGGGCCGAATGCTCCACCGGCCTTTTCGTAATGTAGGGTTGGGAAATAGAAGAAACTTCCAATTTGGTCTTTTAATTGAAACTCATAAGTCCAATTAGTATTGGGCCGGATCGCACAATTGGTACCCGAAACTCCATCTTGCCATGAGTTATGCCTTTGTTGGATCCCATTCCTATAAGGCCCAATAGAGAAAAACTTGCCTTGTAATATAGGGTGTATCGGGTACGAAAAAAAATATTTTTCACGAAAAAATGTGTTGTAAAAGTATCTTTACATAATTTAAGCGAACACTATGATATGGAAGTAGAGTTGATGGGGTGGAACGGGACGGGGAGGGGTGGAGAGATCGGGGTGAATTTGGGGTAGAGAGAGGAGATGCAGGGCGATCTTACATTACAACAAAAATAATTTTTAACAGCAATAAATATGTGTATTAACAAAGAACGCTAAAGCTTTTATCGATATCAGTTAATTGTCGTTGAATCTGATGTCACTATAGGTTTTGGCCGCAGAGTCGGAGTCAGAATTTTCAATAAGGGGGTTCATAATGTGTAGAAATAGATAGTCGAAGGGGGTTTAACATCTACTATATATACATATAAACTTATTTTAATCATATATAAATAATATAATTTTCCGTCGAAAGGAAAGCCCCTTCATACAAGGTAGCTTTGCCCCTGGCTTTGAGGACACTTACAAAAAATGTTAATTGCCTCTAAAACAATATATTTAACGATAATTATATATTATCGTTAATTAATTGTTACATCATTAAAAGTATTCTTAGAATTTACCATGTAATAAGGACAGGATATTTGTCCATATCATTGAACACATTGACATGAATATTATCATTGGTGGTTGCATTCAATAGAGGTCCAGGAAATTTGCCATTGATAGTTATCACCTGAAAAAAAATTAAATTAAAATTATAATACCTTGTAAATATATAGTGAGTTCTGAATGAGTATTAACTATATATATGATTTTCATTATTTTTTGGTATATCTATATATACTTTGAGCATAAATCAAAAGAAAATCTATAGTACTATAGTAAGAGCCTGTTTGGCTCAACTTAAAAGCTGGTCAAACTGACTTAAAAGCTGGTTTTTGACTTATTTAGCTGTTTGGCAATACTCAAAACAGCTTATTTTAAGTTAAAAAAAACTTATTTTAAGCCAAAAGTTAAAAGCTGGGGTAAGGGTGTTTTTTTTTTTTAGCTTATAAGCTGTTTTAAGTTGACCACATTTTTATCTTTTTATGATTAATATTTTTGTACAATCTCCAAATTACCCATATAACCCTAACATTTCTTTCTTCCATTTTTCCCTTTTCACGTTTGACATAACAACTTCAGCACTTTTATCCAAACGCATAACTGCTTATTTTAAAAATAAGTTTCAGCACTTTTAAAAGTACTTTTTTAAAGCTGCTTTTACTAAGCCCATCCAAACAGGCCCTAAATTGATAACTTCAATACCTTGCACTTGAAGTAAGTTACTCTTAAAATTATTAACAAGCTCGATCAGACTTAATAATTGTAATTTAAAATAGTATACGTATCAAAAAAATTCATAAATCATATATACAAAAGTTAAATTCATAATCTCAATTACTAGAACTCCACTTTTAAATTCAGAATAATATACTAGCACTTGAGACCATATTATAAAACACAAAAACTACAATTTTTCTCCGATTCTTAATTCAGAATCCATAAATTTAAATTCTTAATATGCTCCGATAGAAAACAACTCTAAATTAAAAAAAAAAAAAGAGTTTTGAGATCATACTGGTTGATCCACAGATACTGGTTTGATATTATAATCTTCATCAACATGCCACTCAAGAAATATCTCTTCTCCATTAATAATAATAACTTGCATTGAAATAAAATAAAATAAAACCAATAAAATAACTAGCCATATTGGTAATTCCCTCATTAATTATCTCCTTAATAACTTATTAATCTCACTATAATGATGATTAATGAAGTTATATCATTTGTGTTAGATAAGAAATTAGGCAAAATATGAAAATTAGATTCTTATAGTTTAGTTTTTTTTTCTTCATAGCATTGTTTTTGTCTAAGAAAATAACAACTGTACATTTGCTGGAGCCTGCTAATTATTTTAATTAGAAAGAGCTTTAAATAAGGTTAATTTAACTTATATATTATCGATAAGATATTAACTTTTGTGAATATTTTTATTTTCTCAAGAGATTATTTAATTTAAAAATATTTTAAGAGAAAGACAGACTAATAAATTATAAATGTTATTATACATCCAAAACAACTCTCACTGTAATTCTCTTTCTGGTAATCGTCTCCCCCACATCACAATATATAAAAATATATAAAAATGAAAAAATTACATATTCTTTTTTAAATTATAAAAAAAATTCAAATTAATGCACCAAAAAACGTGCAAATACATAGCTCACATATGTACGTATCCGAGAGAAGATATATCGAGAAAGAACAGTAATGTATCCAAGAGGAAAGAAATATATCCGAAAAAAATTCAGTGTATCCAAAAAAAAATAAAAATATGTATAAATAAGATAAAGAAATGTATCGCAGAAGGAATTTACGCAACTTCTCTAAATGGTAATTTTTTTAAAAAAATTATACTACGATAAAATGTATATTTAGGAATTAGGAATAGATTTTTAAAAAGTTTGCCTCCCTACTTTTTTTTTTTTTTTTTGCGAAAAAAGCGATACTATTAATTTTTCTTAATTTATGAATCTTTAGGCCATAGTCTAAACCAACTCTTTTGAACAATTGAAAATCTTTCAGATCTACAAAGTTTATAAGTTATTGTAAACATTAAACTATAGTCTAATTTTTTTTATGGATAAAACAGAGCAATATATGCAAAAAATAAATAAAAAAATAATAAAAATTCTGTTGCTACAATTTATTTTCCCTTGAACTAACAACTCTGTATAATCCAAAAATTGTTTTGGTCACACCCCTCTCCAAGAAATATTGATATTGAACAACTTTCTATAAGACGCAAAATCATTTTGTTACAAAACTTCTACATTTTTCTTCTGAGGATCCGACAACTTATGTAGGAACTTCCCAACAAACCGAACCGGTTGTTGCTTCCACCTTCTACATCTCCCCGTGAGATGTAGACGGGGCGATTATGACACCATTCTTGTAAAGATTTCACAAATGAAAAAAAAAAAAAACCTTTACATATACATACACAAACAAAATCTAGCTACGGCCAGCGAAGAAAAAAGAACAGCACCTTCACTAGATTGTTACGACGAACCTGTCGTTGTTTGACTGCACATCTTCATAACGAGCATTGCTCGTTTACGAGATTTCCTCAGTACAGTTGCAGTTTAGTGTAGCAAGTTTTTCAACTAGGAGCAACAGTTTCCGTTACGTTGAGACTTGTGCACTTCTTTCTGTTTCGAGATTTGTTTTTTCACCACGGCGGAACCTTTCTCCACTAGACTTGGTACATCCAGTATCTGTTTAGAGGAATTTGAGTCAAGTGAACGGAATCATACGCCGCAACAACTAGCTTGCGGAGTTGAAGAAAAGTTGATATGTGAAACAACAAACGAAATATGAATTGAATGATACATTTCATTATGTACTGTGACCCCAACTCATTACGGAGGGTCTCATAAAGTTTTTTCAAAACAACTAACCAAAAGCTGTATCGCCAAATATTCATGGGCTAACACACACAAAAAAACTAACTGGTAAATCAAACATCAATATACGTGGATATAAGAAACTAAGATCGACTATAGCTTAAACAATAGCGGAGCAAAAGGGCCTTTGAGGAGTACCTTCAGCGTGAGATCTTTGAAACATAGTTGCACGTTTTCTCTTGTCCTTGCACTACATTCGAGAAATAAACAATTGTGCTCCTTCGCAAATGCCAGGCCTTCTTCTCTAGTAACAGCTCTTTCACTATCCTGGAAACAAGATGTGTCGGTAAAATGAGCAAATTCACCGTAATTGAGTTTGAGTTTTTTCGTGCATATATGTTAAAGATGAGAATTCTTGAGCATGATTGATGGGACGGAAATTATAAGACAATCAAAATGGCTTTAGTAATAGTTTTGGGTAAGCTACACTCACCCTATCGACTTTGTTCCCAACTAGCATCTTGATACACTCGGGATTCGTGGAGTAAGACTTTATATCCTTCGCCCAAGTTTCTGATAAGTTTGTAAAGGTCTCTCGTCTTGTTACATCATACACTAAAATTAGAAAAGATCAAGATTAGTCAACGTTAAAAATAGCAACTAGCAGTTCAGTTCCGCAGCAATGACACAAATTAAGCCACATATCGAACAATCATAAACTAATTCAAAAAGCAAGAGCAATTATCTCTGATGTCTTACCTAGAATTATTCCGTGAGCCCCTCGATAATATGAACTTGTTAATGCTCCAAACCTCTCTTGTCCAGCTGCACAGAGATAACGGATACTCAAAAGCCTTACTTGAGATTGCATAAAAGGAGAAATTGACGACTTTAAGAAGTATAAGTTGAGAGACATGATATTTCTGTCAGTGCATTTTTTTCAGTAGAAGGCACACACCTGCCAATACTGCTTTACTCTGAATTTTTGTACTTTTATTTTATTTTCAGCACAACTAAGTGATATACTTTCCAATATAAAATAGCGTAACGTCAAAATCATGTTTATTACCTGTATCCCAAATTGTTAATTTCAACCTCTTGCTACCAACCGTTAGCATCCTGATTTTGAAGTCCACACCTTAACATTTCAAGTATAATGTGAGTGATCCGCTTTCTCCATTTCCTCAAGTAATCAATGTAATAAATTGAAAAGCACTATACTGGAATATAATGTAATGCATTTGAACTATGTTTAGTAGATCAGAGGGAATCTCAACTTCTTAAAAAGAACGAGAGTTCGAAGGGCGGATTATGTGCCATGTAAGTCGTGATAAAGATTGCATCCTCACATCGAACGTGGAAAAACCGTTGCAATTTGCATAAAAAGTTAAACGTATGAGCCATTGGCGCATCAGGTTAACTGAACGACATACAGAGAATCACAAGGGGTTTATCTTCGATTCATCAATATTGCAAATGAAAACAGAACAACGTAGTAGTGTTAGAGTTTTGAGAACTATTAGCTCAGCCTATGATCGGTTGGTTTCAAAACTAATTTAGCTCAGCCTATGATCCAGAATCCATCAACTCAAAATTCTAGCTCCGCCTATAATCCAAAATCCTAGCTCCGCCTATAATCCAAAATTCTAGCTCTGCTTATGATCCAGAATCCATTAACTCAAAATCTTAGCTCACCCTATAATCCATAATCCATCAACTCAAAATCCTAGCTCCGCCTATAATCCATAATCCATCAACTCAAAATCCTAACTCCGCCTATAATCCATAATCCATCAACTAAAAATCCTAGCTCCGCCTATAATCCAAATTCCATCAACTCAAAATCCTAGCTCCACCTATAATTCGAAATCCATCAACTCAAAATCCTAGCTCCGCCTATAAAACAAATTCCATCAACTCAAAATCCTAGCTCCGCCTATAATCCAAATTCCTAGCTCCACCTATAATCCAGAATCCATCAACTCAAAATCCTAGCTCCTCCTATAATCCAAATTCCATCAACTCAAAATCCTAGCTCCGTCTATAATCCAAATTCCATCAACTCAAAATCCTAGCTCCGCCTATAATCCAAATTCCATCAAGTCAAAATCCTAACTCCGCCTACAATCCAAAATCCTAGCTCCACCTATAATCCAGAATCCATCAACTCAAAATCCTAACTCCGCCTATAATCCAAATTCCATCGACTCAAAATCCTAGCTCACCCTATAATACATAATCCATCAACTCAAAATCCTAACTCCGCCTATAATCCAAATTCCATCAACTCAAAATCCTAGCTCATCCTATAATCCAGAATCCATCAACTCAAAATCCTAGCTCCGCCTATAATCCAAAACCCATCAACTCAAAATCCTAGCTCCGCCTATAATCCAAAATCCATCAACTCAAAATCCTAACTCCGCCTATGTCACATAATCATTAGAATCAAACTCAACCAACCAAACAACAACAACAAACTCACTATTACCCCACAAGTGGGATCCACATAATACAGTTTATACGCAAACCTTACCTCTACCTTCTAACTCTACCTCTACCTTGTTATTCCAAATTCCATCAACTCAAAATCCTAGCTCCACCTATAATCCAAAATTCATCAACTCAAATCCTAACTCCACCTATAATCCAAAATCCTAGCTCCACCTATAATCCAGAATCCATCAACTCAAAATCCTAACTCCGCCTACAATCCAAATTCCATCAACTCAAAATCCAAGCTCCACCTATAATCCAGAATCCATCAACTCAAAATTCTAACTCCGCCTATAATCCAAATTCCATCAACTCAAAATCCTAACTCACCCTATAATACATAATCCATCAACTCAAAATCCTAGCTCCACCTATAATCCAAAACCCATCAACTCAAAATCCAAGCTCCGCCTACAATCCAAAATCCATCAACTCAAAATCCTAACTCCGCCAATGTCACATAATCATTAGAATCAAACTCAACCAACCAAACAACAACAAAAAACTCACTATTATCCCACAAGTGGGATCCACATAATACAGTTTATACGCAAACCTTACCTCTACCTTTACCTCTACCTCTACCTCTACCTTGTTATTCCAATCAAACTCAACCAAACAAAAAACACAAACACAACATATATCTAACAAAGATCAAAACTTTAAATGAAAAAACAACTAAAAATAAACAAATTCAATAAAAAGGGTGTTTGAATTTTTTTACTTACCAACAGTTGGAGAAAGATCTTGAAAAAGATGATGTGAAATAAAAGTGAGAAGAAGACTACTTTTTCCAACACCAGAATCTCCAACAAGAAGAATCTTGAATGAATAATCATAACTATTACTAAATCCTACACTCTGATTCTTCCTAGAACCCATCATCAAGATTTTATTTTTTTTAAAAAAAAAAAACACTAATTTCAAGTCCACATACTTGAACACTTAAAAAAAAAAAAAAACTTTTCTTTCCTCAAAATCTCACAGTCAAAGTTCGGTGAAAACAAGAAAGAACCCCAAATTAAAAAAAAAATGAACAGGGGATTATTAATTTTTATTAATTATTAAAAAAAATTGAATTTTGAAAAAAAGTGAATGAAACAAAAAGATTTTTAGAGTTGGCGGGTGAAATAGTAAGAATATGTAGTAGGACAAATGTTGTCTATTCATAGAGACATTTGTCAGGAACATTTCTACACGCGCCAGCACTAGGAAGAAGCTCATCCTCTTTATGGGCCTAATGTTCGATATTCGATTCGATAGGCCAAATACGTAAACAAATTTCTAAATTTATTGAGTTTTTTCTCTCAGATATCTCAATTATGTTATTTTTTAATTGAATTATTAAATCATCATAATTTGTTTCTTTAAAATATTGTCGATTGATTTTGATCAGTTTTTTATTGTAAATGTCATCAATTGTGTTCGAATTGTAATAATTTTGATTGAAAGAATGAAGACAAACCTTGCTAGTCTCATTTGTTTTGTAATGTGTTCAAATGACTTAAAGTAAAACACAATTATTCTCAAACATTTTCACTATCAATTGGATTAATGATCTGTTGTATAAAATATGTATACTCTATCAATACCCCTCACAAATCTAATTTCATGTCAGAAAATCGTGTTTGTTTAAACAGAACAAATTATGGGGGTTCAATGATTCAATAGAAAAATGATATAGTTGAGTTACCTGAAGAAAAAGACTTAACAAGTTTGGGAATCTGCTTATGTATTTGGCCGATTCGATATTTTCAAAAATTAATTTTTAGCTAAGTAAAATATTTTTTTTTTAATTTTAATTTGTCTGTCTTTAAGTTGATTTGTTAAGAAATGAATTT
Organism: Solanum lycopersicum; assembly: GCF_036512215.1. Lineage (NCBI taxonomy): Eukaryota > Viridiplantae > Streptophyta > Magnoliopsida > Solanales > Solanaceae > Solanum > Solanum lycopersicum. Next base: position 2,824,589 of record NC_090810.1, on the reverse strand, counting down.
TTCTTTTTTTTTGTTGTTGATAATTTTTAATTTTAATTTTTTACATAAATTTAAATTTTCGATCTAGATTAGATTTTTATAATATATATATTTTGTTGTTATTTGTTGTTTGTCTTCTTTTGTTTGAAAGTTTTCCACGTTTCGTGCATTTATATGCAACATTTTAAGTATTAAAAAATATTTCCGTAATGATAGTGTTTTTGCATATCATTTGACTAATTATGAAATTGATAAATTGACTTATATATAAATGTAAATAATATTAAAAGAATAGTTGGAATTTAGTGTGTCCATATGGAGTAATGTTAAATTTCCTAAGATATTTTCGAAAGGCAAGTTATAAAGTCATATTCGTGTAAAATAGTTTATTTATTATAGTTTGAAACGTAAAATAAAATATAATGTATGGGCAACTAATTCCGACAATAAGGGGTGATAGAGATGAAAAATGTAATGAACTTTTGAAGTTCTATTTATTTTAAGATATTTTTTTTAAAAAAATAATAATTTGTATTTGATTTATCAATTCAAATCTACTTTCATAATAAAGATAATATTTCTGTATATTTTATCATCTTTTTATTTCAATTTTATAAAATTATGTGATTATATTATTGACGTTAACACCTCAAATAACAATTTTAAAAAAAATTATAGATAAAATAGCGATACTATATAAATAATTAGTACTCCCTCCATCTCATAATATTTGTGGTATGCTTTAGAAAAATATCAATTCAAACGGGTATCCAATCTTTATTTTGTTGACTATTTTGTCATCATTTATATTGAAAAATTAATTAATCTGTTTTGGGGATCGTTTGATCTTAAAAATTAACCGTTTTGACTGTGGTGATCAATTTATTTAATAGCTAAGTCTTTAATGGTCGTTCACGAAATTTTCTGACAAAAATGATGTCTGGATTTCGGAACATAAAAAATTCATAGACTATAGCACGCGAAAAATCAGCAAAAAAAGGGATTTACCTTCTCTAGAGCTCATTTGACCTTGAAAATGGGTTGTTTTGACCGTAGTAACCAACTGGCTCAATAACTCAGTTCTTTACATACGTTCACGAAAATTTTTGACAAAAATGACATCGAATTTTTGGATTGCCAAAATTTCATGGAATATAGCACACAAAAAATTGGCAAATAGGGGTTTACATGCTCTGAGCTCGTTTGACCTTGAAAATGGGTCTTTTTTGGTCATGTTAACAAACAGACTCCATAGCTAAATTCTTAATGGACATCCACAAAAAAAATTGACAAAAATGACATCGACGTTCTAGATCAACCAAATTCATTGACTATAGTACATGAAAAATCAGCAAAATGGGGGTTTACATGTTTTACGGCTCGTTTGACCTTGAAAATGGGTCATTTTGGTTGTAGTGACCAACTGGCTCCATATCTAAGTTCTTAACAGACATTCACGAAAAAATTTGACAAAATGACATCGAATTTTTGGATTGCCAAAATTTTATGGACTATAGCACACGAAAAATTGGCAAATGGGGGTTTACCTGCTCTGAGCTCGTTTGACCTTGAAAATGGGTCATTTTGGCCATGTTAACTAACAAACTCCGTAGCTAAATTCTTAATGGGCATCCACAAAGTTTTTTGACAAAAATGACGTCGAAGTTCTAGATCAACAAAAATTCATGGACTATAGCACATGAAAAATCAGCAAAATGGGGGTTTACATGTTTTACAGTTCGTTTGACCTTGAAAATGGATCGTTTTGGTTGTAGTGACCAACTGACTCCATATCTATGTCCTTAACAGACATTCACGAAAAAAAATTGTCAAAAATGACATTGAATTTTCGGATTGCCAAAATTTCATGGACTATAACACACGAAAAATTGACAAAAGGAAAGGGGGGTTACCTGCTCTAGGGCTCGTTTGACCTTGAAAAAGAGTCGTTTTGGTCGTGGTGACCAATTGGGTCCATAACTAAGTTCATGACGGACGTCCACAAAAAATTGGTAATAATGACATCGAAATTTCAGATAACAAAAAATTCATGGAGTAAAAGACACAAAAAAAAATTGAAGAATGAGGGGTTTATCTGCTTTAGGGCTCATTTGACCTTGAAAATTTTTGTTGTGGTGACCAACTAGCTACATAACTAAGTTCTTAACAGATGTCTACGAAAATTTTTAATAAAATTTGACGTCGAAATTCTGAATCACCAAAAATCCATGGATTATACAACACGAAAAACAACAAAATGGGATTTTTACCTTCTTTGGACTCGTTTGACCTTGAAAATGAATCGTTTTGGTCGTGGTGACCAACTGGCTCTACAAATAAGTTCTTAACGGACTTTCACGAAAAAATTGACAAAAATGATGTCGAAATTTTGGAAATCCAAATGGGGGGTTTACTTGCTCTAGGCTTGTTTGATCTTGAATTTGGATCGTTTTGGCCTTGTTTAGCAACTGTTTCCATATCTAAGTTCCTAATAGACGTCTACGTAAATTTTTGGCAAAACTGACATCGTAATTATGGATTATCAAAAATTCATGGACTATAACACACAAAAAATCAACAATGATGGGGGTTTATCTGTTGTGGACTTGTTTGACCTTGAAAATGGGTCGTTTTGACAATGGTGATCAACTGACTCTATATCTAAATTCTTAACGGATGTCCATGAAATTTTTTGATAAAAATACGTTGAAATTTCGAATCACCGAAAATTCTAGCACACGAATAGGGGGGTTTACTTGCTCTGGAGCTCGTTTGACCTTGAAAATGAACCGTTTTGGCCTTGGAGACTAACTGGCTCCACAAATAAGTTCTTAACGGACATCCACGAAAATTTTTGACAAAAATGACGGTGAAATTTCGGTTCACCGAAAAATCATGGAATATATGACACGAAAAATAGGCATAATGAGGAATTTACCTGCTTTGGGATTTGTTTGACCTTGAAAATGGGTCACTCAATGCAAACTATTTGTTTGCCACGGTATCGTTGCGCCGACAAATTAATGTAGGTGTCAACCATAATGGTCTTAATCGTGTAGAGTCAAAATTAAGATGTTTATAAATTTGAAAAACAATTATTATATTAGATGTTTATAAACTTGAAAAACAATTATTATATTAAGTGTAACATGACAATAGAATAAATAATTTTTTGTCTAAAATTTTCTGAAATAGCAATTCATGTCTTAAAAAAATAATATTTTTCGAAAAGATCATAAATATTTTAAGAGAGGTACAAGATCTCATTTATGTTGTCTCTATTAGTAACCAAGCATAGATCAATTATCATATTGGTTGCCAATTAAACCAACCCTAGCCTGTTGTTTATTCAGTTGATGATCTCATTGAATATTTTTAGTTAACCAACAAAATTGTTTGTTGTCTCGTTAGTCATATATATTAGACTTGTTTGATTAAACAATCAAGTTTTGAAAACTTAATTTATGAGAATTTCAAAATTTTGTAGGGACGAACACTTGTCATGTGTGGTAAATAATCAAATACATTTTTTGTTTTATCATTCAATATGTGGAGTTACTTTAACATAATTCTCTCACATGTCTTAGTATATCTAGTTCATTTTTGTAATTTAGTGGTATATGTTTAGTTCATCAGAGAATTGTCCAACTCTCAATTCTAAGTTTTTTCTCGAAAGTTTCAATCTTATTATGATAACATTGTTGCGATCTTTACGCCATTTTTGGTTAAAAATTCAAACGAATATCTTTGTTTTGCCCTAGTAATCAAAATAATGGGGTCAATCATTAAGATGTTACCATGATTATAATATGTTTAATGGAAAATGGAGAACATATTAATAAAATCCTCTCCATCATTTTTAGTGGAAAATTTCAAATTTATTGAAAATTTTGTTGGCAATCTAATCAATTATATAATTGGCTGATATATTTGCATGGTCCATTTGGGGTGTCTTTATCAATTTGGATCCTAATAATAATAATTACACTTTAGCACTCCTGGTTTAATTATAACATGTTTTTTTCTAATTAAATATTAGGAATTTATTTCTGCCACTTAAATAATTAATAAAAGGCTAAATACCTAAATGATATCTTAATTATACTGTTACCCTTTTGGTACTTGAGTTTTTAATAAATTTTAAGTTTAGTCTAATTGAATTGTGATATATGATTAAGCATATTTAACATTTAATTAATTGAAACATGTACTTATAATTCCCTTGAGAATATTCATAAATTTACCATGATAATCAATTGTTTCATCACTTAATTATCCGTGTTAATTACATTAAGTTTGAATTTTTTACTTCATATTTGACAGTAATATAATTGTAAAAATAGTCTAATTATAATATGCTTAATTAGACTTCACGAAAACTAAATAAAAAATTTACCATAATAAAATGCATTCATTGTTAACCTAGCAATTATATATGTACTAATGCAAGAATTTAGATGTGTTTTATTTACTTTCTTTTTAAAAAAAAATTGTTTAGTTCAAGAATCAAGAGTGTTTCATTTTAGTTATTTCAATCCACGTAAATTAATATCCAAATATATTTTATTTACCTTATATCTCATGATATAAAATGTTGTAAATATAGATTCCTTCATGCACGTATATATTTCTTCGGCAGACAACCATCGTACTGAGTATACTTTATTTGTCTCAAAATACTTTTTCGCTTTAATAAAAAAAAGATGGGCAAAAATGGTAAAATTGTTAGTACTAAACGTTCATATCAAAAAATTACTTCTTTTCAGTAGTGTTTAGTTATAAATAAGGGTAATTTAATAAAGGGAATATTGTATATAATAGAAAACTAATAATCTAAAATAAATGAAATAGTTAGGGTTTGATTTAATTTTGCTCCATAACAAACGTTAGCTAAAATTTGTCAGCGTCTCTCTCCCAAAAATTTCGCTCGCCTCTCTCGCTTTTTTACATAGAAGTGTATAATTCTGTTTCTATTGTGTATAAAGCGAGAGAAAATTGTATATACACATGCAAAAATATATATTTTCGTGTTATACACTTGATTATACAATTTACAAACATTTTACTTCAAATATTGCAGAGAAAAAAGTCAACGAATTATACAATTGTGAATTATACAATTGCAGTGAAATACAATTTTCTCTAGCTTTATACAATAGAAGTGTATATATTGTGTTTCTGTTTTTGTATAAAGCGAGAGAAAAACATATATCTTCTTGCTATACACTTACAATTATGCAATATACATACATTTTAATTCGATTCAACTGTATGCAAAGCAGATTTTATAAAAATATTGCAGCGAAATAGGCAGCGAATTATACAATTGTGCATTATACAATCGCAGTGAAATAGGATAGCGAATTATACAATTGCAGCGAATTATACAATTTAGGCCAGCGAATTATACAGTTGTATATGTATAGCGAATTATACAGTTTTATGTTTGTTATGGAGCGCAATTATGCAAACTTTGCTATAACATACAAATATGAATTTTTTGTTTGCTATATGTGAAAGTTACCCTTTAATAAACTATATCTTATATTTATTATTTTTCTAAATAGACGTGAAATAAGCTTAAGCTACACTTATTTTGAAACAGAAAGAGTATCTTAATATCAAAATGCTAGTTAAATACTATATTGCTAATGATGAACTTTATACTACTATTAATTTTAATACCTTATGCTTCTTATCAAACGATTAACGATTGAATTAATCATTTTCATTCCAATTGTTGATTCAAAGTTAAAAAAAGGTGAAAATTTACTTCAAATTTGAGGGGTCCTATTTTCCTTTTTGACCAACTTTAATTTAAATTATCTTATTTGATTGATGTCACAATAGTTGTCCTAATATAATCACCTACCCCCAGCCATTTATTGCCAAATAAATCTCTACATTGACACAAATTTTAATATTTTAATCCAAATTAATAATAACCAATTATGATTCAACAGGATTTATTAGTGTCGTTTAAGTAACGGAATATAATACATGATGATAATGCCAAGTTACAAGATCAATAGATCAAAATCTATTAATTAATGATTTTTTAAATATCTATCCCTACTTTATTTATACGATCTCGTAAAAGTTAGTTGGATTAATAATTTAATATTCTTTTCGTCCGGTATTGTTTGTCCTGGTTCTATTTTTAGAGTTAAACTATAAAAAATTTGACTAACATTTTAAGATGTATTTTTTCATCATATTAATATGCAAAAAATTGTAATTTATAATACTTTTCATATAATTTTAGAATATTTAATTTTTTTATTTAAAATATCGAATTAATGTGATCTAATTTACCTTTGAAAATTAGTCAAATTGACTTTTGATAAGCGCAACATGACAAACAATTCTGAACGGAGGGAGTGTCTATGATACATATGTTACATCTCTATGTGAGGCAATGACTTTATTATATAGTCATGTTTGAGCTCGACAATTTCTATCTTAGTAATATAACTAATCCTAGATTAATTAGGCTCTAAGTAAATGGAAGTAGTGAAATCAATTTGGCATCAAGTTATCAGCTATTATAATCATGTTTTTATGGCAAAATAAAACAGTAATCTCAAAAGTGCAAGATTATTGTGCCAATAGATATGAATAATTTGGATGACCAAGAATAACAATAATGTATATACCATTTATGCACCTTGACACTAAGATAATAGTAAACACCTTATCAATACGAGTCTGTGGTGCACTGATAAGACTAATTTACCTCAATCAGGGATTTCGAATTTGAGCTCTAGATATAGAGAAAATCTTATTGAAAGCATTACACGATTAAGATTTAGTCGATGCTCCATTGTATACTCCTAACATCAGATGGAAAATTTGAAAAAAATCATTGATCCAACATATAGTCGATGCTCCAATGTATACTCCTAACATCGGATGAAAAATTTGAAAAAAATCATTGATCCAACATATTTCAAACTTAGGCATAAGAAACTAAGAATTTTATATTTAATCTATGAGCTTATATGTGACATTTGGATGACATTCTCTTCAATTATCAGAACCCTAAGATTTAATTAGAATCATTTTTTTTTTTTGCCTAGAGAAGTGAGATATACTCTCTACTGTAATGATGAAAAATGTTGAATTTTTACACTTTTGCAACTTAAAAAGTCATCCTCAAATAATTAATTTGTCTAGCATTTAATGAAACTTTTTTTTTTAACGTCGTAAAGTTTGTTTTGCTTTTTAGGTAGTTTCATTAATATTTATCTAATAATCATGGTTAATGTTCCATCAAATGAACTTATTTCAAAATGACATAACATATAATATATTTAAAGTTACAAGATAATTTGTTTATTTTATCAAAGTTAAAAGTTAATTGTTACTTCTTTTTGGGTAAATTACATATATCACATACTTTTAATGTAAAATTACAGTATATCTCTTAAAAGTTTATAATTACAAAAATTTCCTCAAAATAAATACAATAATATAAGCGTTGATACATTAATCTAATACGCGTGATACATTAATTTGATGCACGAGATACACTAATTTGATGCACGAGATACACTAATATGATGCACGATATACATTTAATACATGATACACTAATATGATGCACGAGATACATTAATTTGATGCGCGAGATACTCTAATCTGATGTGTGAGATACACTAATCAGTGCGCGAGGTACATTTTATACTTGATACACTAATGTGATGCGCGAGATACATTAATGTGATGCACGAAAATGAGAGATTTTGAAAAATTGTAGGAAATAATGGTAATAAGTAAACTAAGAGGTAAGATTTCCGTAATTAATCCTATTTTTTATCAGAGTTAATTATGAAATTTGCCCTTTGGGATATCGATTGGCCCATTTGCAAACAATTGAGCACTCATAGGCCCAGCCCACTTTTTGAGTCCATCATATTTGGGCCTAATGAGAGCTTTTTCTCGGGTTAAGGGCAAGCTTAATGGGTCTAGTTAAAAGGGTCATTTTCAATTTTATCCCTATTTCGTGTTGATCTTTAATTTATCGTTATCGTAATAAATATAAAAATTTATATTTTCGTTATCATAATATATCACAAGTTATATTCAAGTATGACTTCAGTTTCTATATAAAAAACAAAATTTAAAGACCAACCATTTAAAGAAGAGAACATGCAATTTTATGTAGCTAAAGTGAGTGAGATAAAAAAATTTAAGTTTGGCTTATTTTACATTATCTAGTATTCGAAACTTATTAACCCGATTCATAATATTTGCACCATATAGTATTTATTGAAGTGTAAAAATGCGTCTTAAAAAAAATTCCTCCCGCTCTCAAAGTTTGAGTTTAAAATCTTTGATAGAAGAAAGAGATATCCTAATTGTACTACATCATTTTTTTCGAGTGATAGAATTTTAATTTTTTTTATATATATATAATTTTCGACTCTATAATATGACTCACTTTCACACGCTTTATTTCTGCTAAATGAATTATGTAAACTCATCATGCATATAAAAGTTCTAGATAAATGTAAAAAGTTTAGAGATTATTTATAAAACGTACAAAATAATATGAAATAAATACATTAATAATTATTCATTTGTCATGAGTTTGAATTAGTCAGGACCTTAATACGATCAAATAAAAGTAAATAAATATTATTTCTATATTTAAAGGATGATGTTACTTGAGGGGCATGGCAACCTCAATTTTGGACCAGTCAAAGGGTGGCAGTGTGATGTGATTATTTAATGTGGCTCCACTAATTAATTAATTAAATTCCATTTTGAGGGGCAAAATATTTATATTTTTTTAAAAATTATTTATATATATATACACTTGTTTGCTTGAGCAAGAAGAGAAGACGTGGACAAAAAAAAAAGTTATCTTATTTAAGATGCTCTTTACTTTATTGTTGACTAAACTTGTGCCTAAAAAGGACCTATATTTCCATATTATGTTCATTCAAACCCTTTTTTATTTTCAAACTTTTTTTTTCCTTTTCCTCAACTTTCTTCTTTTCTACTTTTTGCTCCATATTTTTATGCAAATATTCATGATGAAAGTGCAAAATTCTCTTTTGGATGGGTCATGAAAAGACCAAATAGGTTATGGTGTTGCGGTAGAATTAATTATAGAATTCGAATTCAAGTTTTGAATATGAGAAAATCATGTTGGAAGTGTTACATTTAAATGATTCATATAGTGTAACGATTCAAATTTTGTCAAAGCTCTAATATAAACATCAAACATCAGATGGATTATTAAAGAAAAAAGACAATGAAAAAAGAAAATTAAAAAGATTTGGAGTATATATGAATCGTTTATTATGTTGATAAACGTTATTGAAGGTAATTATGTAATGTATTTTTATCTTATAGATTAAGGATGGGGATTTTATTAGAGATTTCTAGCACTAAAATTTGTTTATAATGATTAGTTATTATTTTTATCAGATAATATATTGAATATTCATGAAACTTATCATATAAATAATTATTTAATTGTGTGAATATTTTTTTTGCAAAAAAAAAATAATAGATTTCTCTTCTTATGTTGTTATACATTTTATTTATCAATAATATATTTTAGGAATATCTAGAATGTTACGTGAATTTTAGGCTTTGTTTTGTTTTATTATTTTTTGAAGCTTTTAATTTCTTGCTTTTGTTGTTTTCCTTGTATTAGATTCTTTTTTAACTTTTAAAAACTTGTTATTTTCATGGAAGATTTTGCAAAGTGATGGGGATATTGTATTTTCGTGTTATCACCTTTCATTGTGAGCAATATTTTGGAAACTTGTCATACAATTTATTTATTTATTTTTTAAAAAATGAATTAATATTAGCCACTTGAAATTAAATACGTCTAGAAATTGAATAGTAAAGTGATAAAAAAGATATATATTATACTTTTATGATACACAGTCTTATTCTACATTTTTACAATAAGTTATTTTCAAAATTTGAAGACGTGACTAGCTGATGACGTGATAATAATTTTAACAGAGGTGATGCTTAGTGTAATTAACTTCAAAGATAAAAGAATCTTTAGGTCTATAATTTGGAGTGATTTGAAGTTTGGTTATATGGCCAAAGATAGATTTAAATGATTGATATAATTAAACACATGCAAAAAAAAAAAAATCAAATTAATGTGTTAAATGTAAAGTAAGTCAACTAATTGCTAATTACGTATTTGTATTTTCATTCTCCTCTTCTAAAATCAGTTTAATTATTATCTTCTTTATATAAAAGAAAAAAGTGGCTTTCTTTACCATTTATGCATTTAAAATGAATACGATAATTAAAAAAAAACTTTTAATTAGATCGAAATTATGTTAAAATATGTCAAATTATATTTGCATGGTTATATAATACTCTTTGAAATTTGCATGTATCTTAACATAACACTTGTATCGCTATTAAAACTTCTCATTCTTTAAAATAATAAAATGAGAAGTTCATAGTATTAAAGAATCCTACTTTAGATTCTTATCGATAATGATCTATTTATATGATTCAAATAATTTTCGTTATCTTAAGCTAATGTAGGGGTTAAGGAGGTATATATTTGCGACAGTAACTATTTAAGAATCTCACAATCGATCTCTTATAAGGTGAATATATGTTCTCTTTATATTATATTAACGATCATTACATCTTAAGTTAGATATTGTAATTTAGATATATTTGGTATCCATTCTTTATCTATAATTATATATTTTCAAATAAATATTATACACTAGTAAAAACTCGTTTCTCATGCCCTATTTTATAATTATAAATTTTATTCAACACGAAAGGCAAGTCAGAATAATAAAAAGAAGTCAAACAACGTATATTTCATAATGAAATTATATATTTTTCATCTCAATGTTCGATATTTATTTAATGAATAGACTTTTTTTAAAAAATATTAATATTATTTTAAGTCTTTTTTGGGGGGTGGGGTGGGGTGGTGGGGTGGGTAGGGGTGGGGGTAGTTTGGGATGTGTAACAATTAATGGAAGAAACACGAGGCCAAAGAATGAGAGGTTTCTTAACGGATTAGCAAAAAAGGGTTTACTTTACTTGCACTTCTTTACTACTTTGTATACTTTATTATTATTATTACTATTATTTTCTCTCACACACACCAATGCCCTTCATTTTATTCATATTCACACTTTACTTTACTATACTATACTATTAGTGGCGTAGCTATATTCACTCAAATAGTGATCACTCAAATATCTTACTTAAAAATTAGAAGAAAAAAAATAAATATATTTTTAAATTATCGTATATAGATATATTTTATCATACTTTTAAGATATTAGTATTACTATCGTTCAAAAACTAGGTTATATATACTCTTTATTTTAAATGTGACACAATCCTATCCTTCAATCCAATATTTAATAAATATCGAGTTGGTGTATATGATTATGATACGTGTATGTCTGTTAGTATAAAGAGTATATATGCTCTAGTTTTTGGACGGTAGGGGCACTAATGACGGAGGATATATACATACTATTTACGATAGTTCAGAGATATATTTATCTTTTTTCTCTAAAAATCATATTGAAATTCTGAATGTTTTTAATAATCTAATTTTATTGGTGCATATTTTTACTTTTTTGATTTCAAATTATCTATCATATTTTTTAAAATTAATGTGTGAATCATATGTATTTTAGTAGTCTAAAAAAAGATTAACAACTCATTTATTTTTTTAATCTTCAATAATAATTACTCTTAAAGATCACTATAAAAATATCAATAGTGTAAAATGAAAATAAATTTATCTTAATGCATACTTAGGTTCCATTATTTTTTAATAAGGGTATTAAAAGAAAAATATGATAAATAATTTTAGATTGAGGGTGTATCAATGATTGGGTTACATTGATTTTATTCCTATCTCAAAACATTTTAAAATACACATCTTCATTTATTTATTTATTTATTTATTTATTAAAAATACTACTACTAAAGTTTTTGTATTTGTGGGTCCTATGTATTCTTGCACAAGTCACTTTGACCAACAAATAAAAAACAATTGATCATGCAAATGTCATTTTCAAAAAAAATCTAAAAACTCTCTCTTCAAAGTAAAAATAAATAAATAAATTGTTTATTTTTAATAAAAAAAATAATGAGTTATTGTTTGAGTGACAAGAAAATCATGAGTTCAATAATCAATAATTTACATTATTAGATTATCACACCATTTTTACTTTATTTATTAACTTATCATTTAAATAAAATTATCATTTAAAGGATAATATTATTCGTGCAATTAGTTTTGCAATCCTTTTAAAAATTTATTTCTAGTTTTATATTTTGTTTATCAGAAACTTATAATAACACTTAAATTGTTGATGATATAATGATCAATTATTCTATAATTTTTGCTCACAAGCATGCATTTAAATTAAACAAGTTTTATTCGCTCATCATTTAGCGTCTAAAACTAGCTATCTTGATATATATTGATTTTATACCATCCATCAAGGATTATGTTAGGATATAGATGATTTTTTTCGTCTTTAACAAAGAAATTTTATTGTTTGAATCTTAAATATGAAAAAAATTATTACTCTCTTTTATACATGCAAGTTTTAATGTGATCTTGATACTAATTTTTCATACAGCGTTGACAATACGTTACTCACATAAAAAAGAAAAAAATACTTTATGAATTAAAATTCAAAATAATTTCATATTATACAAACCTTTTTTACTCGATTTAATATAATCCAATAGGCAAATTCATGAGTTTTATGGGGCAATAAACTATTTTAAAAAAAGATTTTTTAAAGAAATAAATGTAAAATAAAAGTAGAAAAAAAAAAGTATAGTAGAAATGAATCATGATGCCAGCTTACTTAAAATGGACTATATGCACCAATTAATTATGGCCGTATTTCTCACATGATTTTTGAACTGAATTGGGCCCTCTAAATTATTTATTTTTAATTTTTTTTAGTTGAATTGTCTTCTTCTGGTAAATAATTTAATTTTTTTTCTTTCTTTTTCTATTTGTTGGATAATATTTGGTTAACTTTATAAAGCTTTAGAATAACTTGTCAAAATTGACAAAACATGTCATTCCTTCAAAAGAAAAGAAAAATTTCATGATGAAAGCCTGTATATATCTGTGGAGTATTTATTAAATTAATCGAAGATAAAAAAAAAAGAAAGAAAAACTATAGTTGAAATGATTATTTTTATTATATACATTTTAATAACTTGCCATGCAAATCATATACAATCAATCAACTTTATCTAGGTGGGTAATGATTGTATTGTGTTGCTTCAAAAATCATATCTATAAAATTACAGTAAATATCCTGTTTAAATTTTATATGTAGGGTCTTGAAAAATATAAGAAGATTTTGTTTTATCTTTATTTTATCTTTTATGAGGTAAAAATTGACTTGGAAGAGAAGAGAAGAATTGAAGCAAATAATTTTTTTTGTTATATAATATAGTGATATTTTTTGTTTCATTCTAAATAATTTTTAAAAACTTTGTCCCTTTAATTTCTTTTTTTAAAAAAATAAATTGATAGCCTAAACACCTCCCTATTTTCTACTTAATTTGTTGACCAAGTTTTTTAGGGTTTAGTGACTCGTGATCGGAGCAGGATTTCTTTAGATAGAAAAAATTTGTAGAAGTTTATTTTTTAAAGGAGACATCTTCTTTTAGTATTCTAGTCTTGATTTCGATGTATTTTGTATGTTTGAAGGCCCCATTAACACAATCTGATTTAGAAAGAGTTTTCTTTAACGTTGATGATTGGTCATGCTATCTATAACCTTGCTTTTGTCTTTTTTCCGGCATAATTCTAATCTCATTTTGTTTACTCAAATCGTCATGCCTAATTGACCGATCCGTTTCCCTACCACATAAACTTTAACTTTATTTTATTTCGTACCAATATCAATTGAATGAAGATACCCGATCCACGTAACCATGCATTAAGTGAATTATTATTTATGATGTTAAATAGCTTTTATGTTCCAAGTCTAATAAATCATTCCTAATAAGAGTTAGTGCCATGCTCAAGAAACCTAGACAGTTTTAACACGCAAATACTTGTACATAATTTTAATAATTAAAATAGGTGAAAATGCTTTTCAAGTTTCAACTATAATAATATATAAAATGATACATGTATAAAAGATATTCCAAATGTATATGAAAGATATGCTGAAATTTATGGGCTTGTATATGTCATTATAATACATTAGGTATGTTATTGGTCATCATTACTATTTAAAAAAACATTAATTCAAAATAATTTGAAATTTTAAAATCAAACGAATTTAAAAGATACTCTATAAAATATAACATTTTATCTATAATTTTTAATTTAATGATTCATTAAATTAGAAATACGCAAAATTTGTGTATATATTTATAAGTAGGGTTATGATTTTCAAAATTCAGACATTTTGTTATGTTTTCTTTATAGCATCACATAATTGGAAATGAATACAATTTGTGTTTTTATTTAAATAGTCATTAATTTATTTTCATGAATTCAATTATAGTTCTGCTTTCAGTATAGCGTTTTTAATGATTCGCTGTACATAATATAATCTTTAAAAAAATGATATATTTCATATTTAAGTTTCGATTCTCTCTGTATTGTATTTACTATAATTGTGCAATTGTAGATATATGATTTACTTCCCTAGCCAAACTCAATTAATCTTTAAAACCTAAAATCCCCAATCAAACTCTTTTAGCATACACTTATAGTTAACAAAATGTTGTGCATATATTTATAAATAGGGCTATGATCTCTAAATTGGATCGTTTAATACCCTTCATTAAAATAACGAGAAAAATAATTTACATTTTTACTTATGAAGTTATTAATTTATTTTCATAAATTTGGTATTCTTCGACTTTTTATATTTATTTTTTTGATAATTTGATATTATATGATCTTGAAAAGATGACACATTTCATCTTTAAGTTTTGATTCTCTCTTTATCGTCTTTATTATAATTGTGCAACTATAGATAAACATTTTACTTCCCAAACCGAACACAATTAATCTTTAAAACCTAAAAATCCCCAACCAAACTCTTTTAGCATACACTTGTAGTTAACAAAATGTTGTGCATATATTTATAAATAGGGCTATGATCTCTAAATCGGATCATTTAATACCCTATCAATTAAAATAACTAGAAAAATAATTTACATTTTTATTTAAGAAGTTATTAATTTATTTTCATAAGTTTCGTATTCTTCGACTTTTCGTATTTACTTTTTCGATAATTGATAACACATTTCATCTTTAAGTTTTAATTCTCTCTTTATCGTATTTATTATAATTGTGTAACTATAGGTAAACACTTTACTTCCCAAATCGAACACAATTAATCTTTAAAACCTAAAAATTCCCAACCAAACTCTTTTAGCATACACTTGTAGTTAACAAAATGTTGTGCATATATTTATAAATAGGGCTATGATCTCTAAATCGGATCGTTTAATACCCTATCAATTAAAATAATGAGAAAAATAATTTACATTTTTACTTAAGAGGTTTTTAATTTATTTTCATAAGGTCGACATTCTTCGACTTTTCGTATTTACTTTTTCGATAATTTGATCTTGAAAAAGATGACACATTTCATCTTTTAAATTTTGATTCTCTCTTTATCGTATTTATTATAACTTGCAACTATAGATAAGCATTTTACTTCCCAAACCGAACACAATTAATCTTTAAAACCTAAAAATCCCCAACCAAACTCTTTTAGCATACGCTTGTAGTTAACAAAATGTTGTGCATATATTTGTAAATAGGGCTATGATCTCTAAATCGGATCGTTTAATACCCTATCAATTAAAATAACGAGAAAAATAATTTACATTTTTACTTAAGAGGTTATTAATTTATTTTCATAAGTTTGGTATTCTTCGACTTTTCGTATTTACTTTTTCGATAATTTGATATCATATGATCTTAAAAAAGATGACACATTTCATCTTTAAGTTTTAATTCTCTCTTTATCGTATTTATTATAATTGTGCAACTATAGATAAACATTTTACTTCCCAAATCGAACACAATTAATCTTTAAAACCTAAAAATCCTCAACCAAACTCTTTTAGCATACACTTGTAGTTAAAAAAATGTTGTGCATATATTTATAAATAGGGTTATGATCTCTAAATCGGATCGTTTAATACCTTATCATTAAAAATAACGAGAATAACAATTTACATTTTTACTTAAGTGGTTATTAATTTATTTTCATAAGTTCAGTATTTTTTGACTTTTTGTATTTACTTTTTCGATAATTTGATAACACATTTCATCTTTAAGTTTTAATTCTCTCTTTATCGTATTTATTATAATTGTGCAACTATAGATAAACATTTTACTTCCCAAACCGAACACTATTAATCTTGAAAACCTAAAAATCCCCAACCAAACTCTTTTAGCATACACTTATAGTTAACAAAATATTGTGCATATATTTATAAATAGGGTTATGATCTATAAATCGGATCGTTTAATATCTTTTCATTAAAAATATGAGAAGAACAATTTACATTTTTACTTAAGAGGTTATTAGTTTATTTTCATAAGTTCAGTATTCTTCGACTTTTTGTATTAATTTTTCGATAATTTGATAATACATTTCATCTTTAAGTTTTACTTCTCTCTTTTCGTATTTATTATAATTGTGCAACTATAGATAAACATTTTACTTCCTAAATCGAACTGTAACGACCGGTTTAGTCAGTTCGAGCAGTAAAACTAGTTTTGATAAAAACTGACTGGGTCGACGGATTACACGACGGACCGTCATGGTCACGATGGACCGTGATGGACTCCGTCGTCTCACACTTGTGTAATTTCTTCTATTGCCCTCCTCATTGCCCTCGACGATAGGTAGGACGAAGCGTCATATGCACAACGGTCCGTCGAGAGTTTCCGTTCCAAAACACTTCAACTCGAAAATCTGGGTATTGGGATCAACTCTCTGAACTTCGCGACGAAATTGCAGCACGGACCGTCGAAGAACACAAACCTCTTTACTGATTGAGTCTCTGAACTTTGTGACGGACCTGCAGGACGGACCGTCGCAGATACGACGGACCGTCACGAGTTGCGTAACCCTGACTGGGTCGGATTTCTGCTAAAAGTTTTAAAGGGGTGTTTTGGACCATTCATGACAAACTTTATGAAATTAGTGGGGTAAGTTTAATAATTTATTTACTTGGGGGTTAAAGGAGATAACCTTGAAATAAATAGTGGGTTACTTTTATCATCTTTTATAATTGATTATACGATAATTAGGGTAAAAGAAAAAGAATTTGGAGAGGAAAAATAAAAAGAACAGAGAGAGGGAGAACGAGCGAGAAAAGGGAGAAGCGAAGAGGAAGCAAAGGCATTGAGAAGTAACTTGCTTGATTGCGATTCTTCGGTGGAGGTAGGTTATGGTTTGTTTCTATCTGATAGATAAACTCAAAATAGCGATCGATATGTGTTGGATAGTATTGTAAAGTCTTCTATATGCTTGATTGTGTGTTTGTATGTTGTGATTGTGGAAATCTTTAATCTTAGCCCTCTCCATTAAGATGATGCCTTGACATAAAGAAGGCTTGATGAACTAAAGTAATGAGATAAATGGATCGGGTGTCACGTTCCGACACGTAGAATTAGGGGATCGGAGTGTCATGTTCCGACACGTAGAATTAAGGGATCGGGTGTCACGTTCCGACACGTAGTATTAAGGGATCGGGTGTCACGTTCAGACACGTAGCATTAAGGGATCGGGTGTCACGTTCCGATATGTAGAATTAGGGGATCGGAGTGTCACGTTCCGACACAATTATAATGAAGAGAAGTAATCTTGAATTATGTTAATATACTCAATTCGAAGAACCTTTTTCCCCAAATGAGTATGGTGTGGAGGTTTCAGTCCTCATGGGTATGCTTGGTGTTGTTGCCAATGGTTATTGTACTTGTTGATTGTCACCTGTTAAGTACTATGGTTGATTTTATATTATTATTCAATGTATATTGCTTTCTATTCTGAGTTGGCCGATAATACCTACTCAGTACTTGTTCCTTGTACTGACCCCTACTTGTAATTTTCTTGTTTGTTATTTGTGGAGTGCAACAAGCGTGCCATCGACTTCGACTCGCCCTCAACTCTAGCCAGTCTCCAGCATATCAGAATTCAGGGTGAGCTATTGTTCCTAGCTCGTGCTGGATTCTCTCCTTCAAGTCTTGATGTCTTGAAGTTCGGACATGGACCATCTTTTAACTATTTTTAGCTTCTTAAATACTCTTAGATTTAGAAATTCGATGATAGATGTTCTTGATGTGATGACTTCCAGATTTTGGGAATAATAAGTATTGAGTTTTAGAAGTTATTCAATTGATTTTCGTTAATAAGTTTTAAGTCTTCCGCATTATATTTTGTTCACTATGGTTGAAATATTGGTAAATGTTGGGGTTTAGATTTGTTGGTTCGCTCACATAGAAAGATAAGTGTGGGTGCCACTCGCGACTCGTTTTGGGTCGTGACACGAACACAATTAATCTTTAAAACCTAAAAATCCCCAACCAAACTCTTTTAGCATACGCTTGTAGTTAACAAAATGTTGTGCATATATTTGTAAATAGGGCTATGATCTCTAAATCGGATCGTTTAATACCCTATCAATTAAAATAACGAGAAAAATAATTTACATTTTTACTTAAGAGGTTATTAATTTATTTTCATAAGTTTGGTATTCTTCGACTTTTCGTATTTACTTTTTCGATAATTTGATATCATATGATCTTAAAAAAGATGACACATTTCATCTTTAAGTTTTAATTCTCTCTTTATCGTATTTATTATAATTGTGCAACTATAGATAAACATTTTACTTCCCAAACCGAACACTATTAATCTTTAAAACCTAAAAATCCCCAACCAAACTCTTTTAGCATACACTTGTAGTTAACAAAATATTGTGCATATATTTATAAATAGGGTTATGATCTATAAATCAGTTCGTTTAATATCTTTTCATTAAAAATATGAGAAGAACAATTTACATTTTTACTTAAGAGGTTATTAGTTTATTTTCATAAGTTCAATATTCTTCGACTTTTTGTATTTAGTTTTTCGATAATTTGATAACACATTTCATCTTTAAGTTTTACTTCTCTCTTTTCGTATTTATTATAATTGTGCAACTATAGATAAACATTTTACTTCCTAAATCGAACACAATTAATCTTTAAAACCTAAAAATACCCGACCAAACTCTTTTAGCATACACTTGTAGTTAACAAAATGTTGTGCATATATTTATAAATAGGGCTATGATCTCTAAATCGGATCGTTTAATACCCTATCAATTAAAATAACCATAAAAATACTTTACATTTTTACTTAAGAGGTTATTAATTTATTTTCATAAGTTCGATATTCTTCGACTTTCGTATTTACTTTTTCGATAATTTAATATCATATGATCTTGAAAAAGATGACACATTTCATCTTTTAAATTTTGATTCTCTCTTTATCGTATTTATTATAACTGTGCAACTATAGATAAACATTTTACTTCCCAAACCGACCACAATTAATCTTTAAAATCTAAAAATCCCCAACCAAACTCTTTTAGAATATACTACTAGTTAACGAAATAATTTAAGTTTTCATCATTTGAAAAAATTATTAATTTTTTTTTTATGAATTCGATATGCTTTTGCTTTCCGTATTTATTTTCTTAATAATTTAATATGACATATAAATTCTGAAAAAGATGACATATTTCATCTTTTTAAGTTTTATTTCTCTGTATCGTATTTATTATAATTATGAAATGGTAGTTAAATATTTTACTTCCAAACCACACACAATTAATCTTTGAACCTAAAAATCCCAAACCAAACTTTTGTAACATATAGTAGTAAATAAAAAACCTTAAACCGTCACTCTCCCAACTAAAAAGGCTTTTAAAAAATGTCATTTTGTGAAACTACCTAAGAGCCTTTTTTCCAAAAGTAAACAAAAAAACAAAAATAGAAGAAGAAAAAATCACACAAAACAAAATAAAAAGTGAAGTTAGCGTGAAGAACTTCACTTCTTTTATTTATTTCATTTCTTATCTCTTATTTTGTATTTACTTGGTTTGTCATTTTTATGATTAAAAAATAGTTAAACATTGAGTATTAACATCGACCTTTATGGTTTAATAATTATTTATACTTTGTCTGTTTTAATTTATGTGACTTGATTTAGAGTATGAAAAATAGTTAATCCATATTTGATATAAATTTTATATATAATTTGTCTTCAATATGTTCGATTTCGATTGTAAGTATTAATTAAGTGAGATGTTCTTTTGATTTTCTATAAGATATTAAATACTTTCTTTAGCACTCATTAATCAAAATTCGTGTTAAAAAATTCCACTTTAAAAATAACTATATTGTATTTTTATTGATAAATCAACAAAAATAAAAATGGGGTGCAATTTAAGAAGTTTATTTTGAGAAAAAGAGTATCTCAAGAACTATAAAAAAAAGGATGAGAAATATAAATAAAAATATTTTTTTCTAGATCAACTTATATTATATAAATTAAAGCAAGTAATTAATAATATTCTTTTGTTCCATATGATAATTGATTAATTAGACACAAAATTAAGTTTTTTTTTCAAGTAATTAATAATATTCTTTTGTTCCATATGATAATTGATTAATTAGACACAATTAAGTTTTTTTTTAAAAAAAAAAACTTATAATATAAAACAAGTCATAGATATTCAATCATCTCATTAATAACATCAATCTAAAAGTTTAAATATTAGTCAATATAAAAAATGTTACTTTTTATTTTGTTTTTTTTCTTAGTTAAACAGTCAAATGCTATTATCTTTGACCATAACTTTTTAAGTGTAACGTATATTTAAAACTTTAATTATATTTTTTTTTTGGTGGAAAAAACTTTAATTATCATTTAATATAGAAAAATTGTTATTTCCTCTATTTCAATTTATTTTTTAATTAGTATCTGAATAATTAAAAGCTACTTGCTTTGATCATAATTAACTAGACACAATTTTTTTTTTTAGAAAAAACTTATAATATTATACAAGTCATAACTATTAATAATCTCATTATAATATCAACCTAACTCTTCCATTTCAATCTATGCGATAATGATTAACTAGACAAAATTAAACAAAAAAAGTTTTTTTTTCTTAAAAAATTTATAGTATAAAAGGAAGTCATAAATATTAATATCTCATTAATTGATCAATCTAAAAGTTAAATTATTAGTCAATATAAAAAATTGACTCTCTTCATTTTAATGTGTTTATTTTCTTAATTATTAATTACAGTCAAATAATATTTTCTTTAATCATAACTTTCTAAGTATAACGTATATTTAAAACTTTAAATTATCTAATCCCTCCATTTCAATTTAATTTTTTAATTACTATCTAGACAATCAAAAGCTACCTGCTTTGATCATTATTTTTAAAATATTCTAAATTATTAACTATTATGACTTATTATACATTTCATAGAGTATAATTATAATACTTTTTATATAACTTTTAAAATAGTTCAAATTATTTTTATATAGTTTTAAAATATAAACATTAATTTATTTAATCTTTATACTCTTAGTCAAATCAAATAAATTCAACATAATCTTTTTTTGTTATTGTTATTGATTATAAAAAAAAAAATAGAACTATCAATTTACAACCTTTTTTTTTAAATTTTTCGTTCCACATTTAAGTCTAATTAAATTTATTTATTTTTACACTAACAATAAAATATTTTTAACAAAAATTATTTTGTAGCATATTCAGAGATTCGAACTCGAAATATCAGTTACAATTTCATTCATATATTAAAAAAAAAGATGAAAAAAAACAAAACAAAACAGCTAAGCATCTGTTCACACAATAAGTTGCCTATAAGTCATTAATCTTTGCTTTTTTGTGTTTAGCCCTCACCCCCCCCCCTCATACCCCCAACCCCCAACTCCCCATTTCAATGGCTTTTTCTTGGATTTTCGATTTCCGTGTCAAGCAAGCATCCATTCCTATCTTCCCTTGCTTAACCGATGGGCAATAGCCCTTCTTAGCTTACTTCATTTCTTTTACACTATTATCCAAGTTATCATCAACACCCCCACCCCCTCAAACCCCCCCACCCCTACCCCCTTCTTCTCCTTTATATAGCTTTGCTTCACTTCTAATCTTCACAAACCTAACACCCTTTTCCCTCTTTTATACTTCTCTCTGTTCATTTTATATGTATCTGTTGTTTCTCTGGTGGGTTTCTTGAAAGGAATTTTTCTCTGTTTTTTTTTGGTGAGTTTTGGTATGATTTTTTAGTTTTTAAAACCAAAAACACTGTTTTTTTGGGTATGTTTTGATTTTTTTTTTGAATTTTTTTTTTAGGTTCCAGAAATGGAGCAAGAGGGTGCACTTGTTTTAGCACCGGCACCGGTGGGGCCGGTGCAGCCGGTGCCGCCAGTGGCGCCGAGAAGGGCAGTGGGAGTTTTTTCGGCGACGTCTTTAGCACCGGGATTCAGGTTTCATCCAACTGATGAGGAATTGGTGAGGTACTATTTGAGGAGGAAGGCTTGTGGAAAACCATTTCGAGTTGAGGCTGTTGCTGAAATTGATGTTTACAAATCTGAGCCTTGGGACCTTAAAGGTTTGTTAATTTTTGTGAATTTTTTTTAATCATTTTTTTTTGTTGTAATTTTGGGCAGCTGATATGAATTTTCATTTTTTTTGGTGATTTTATCTGCAGGTTTGCATGTGGTTTCTTTGTTTATGTTATATTTTTTTTTTGATGAATTTTAACTACATTTTATGATTTTATCATGTGTGTTTTGAGGGATGAGTTAATTTCAATTGATTTCAAAGAAATGGAGCTCAGAGTTTTTAAAGCTTTTTTTTTTTTTAAAAAAAAAAATGTATCTTGATGGTTGATTTTTATCATATAGATTTGTTTAAGGGATGAGTGAATTTCAATTGATTGTGAAAAAGGAGCTTCCAGTTTTTTAATTTTTTTTTTTGGTTGTAAGTAAGAAAAATGTTATCTTTTAAGTTGATTTTACCATAAAGATTGAATTTTTAATATATGTTTACAAATCTTTGGAGTTTTAATTGATTTTTTTTTGCTAGTAAGAAAAATGCATTTGATTTATCATAAAGATTTGTTCAAGGGATGAGTGAATTTCAATTGATTGCAAAAAAGGAGCTTCGAGTTTTAAAGTTTTTTTTTTTTTTTTGGTATTAAGTAAGAAAAATGTATCTTTTAAGTTGATTTTACCATAAAGATTGAATTTTTAATATATGGTTACAAATCTTTGGAGTTTTAATGGAATTTTTTTGCTAGTAAGAAAAATGTATTTGATTTATCATAAAGATTTGTTCAAGGGATGAGTGAATTTCAATTGATTGCAAAAAAGGAGCTTTGAGTTTTAAAGTTTATTTTTTTTGGTGCAAGTAAGAAAAATGTATCTTTTAAGGTTGATTTTACCATGAAGATTGAATTTTTATTACATGGTTACAAATATTTGGAGTTCTAATGGAATTTTTTTTGCAAGTAAGAAAAATGTATCTTGTTGATTTATCGTAAAGATTTGTTTGAGGGATGTGTTAATTTTAATTGATTGGAAAAAATAGAGTTTGGAGTTCTAATGGAGTTCTTTTTTCAATAAGAAAAATGCATCTTTAAGGTTGATTTACCATAAAGATAGAATTTTCAGCATCTGGATACAAATCTTTTTGAGTTCTAATGGAATTCTTTTTTGTAAATAAGAAAAATATATCTTCAAAGTTGATTTTATCATAAAGATTTGTTTAATTTCAATTGATTGCAAAGAAAAATGGAGCTTGGAATTTTAATGGATTTGTTTTTAAAAATATGAACATTGTATCTTTAAGGTTGATTTGCCATAAAGATTGAATTTTTAGTTTATAGATACACGTCTTTCTTTTTCGCTGTTTTTTAAAGAAGAAGGGTCAGAAGGAATTGGTGATATGTAGTTTAAGGTCTTTTAGAATATTAATAAGCTCATGTATGGACAAGGCTTAAACTATTTTCAGTACACTTCAGAGAAAAGTCCAATGTTCAAGCAAAACCCGTTGTAACGCCTCTACATAAGAAATGCATTTTTTCTTTGTCACTTTGTGCAGTTTTTGTTTGGATGTGTTATCAATTTCTTATGTGATAAGACACATTCTTCTCTTGAACTTTGTAGTCATTGATTTTGATGCATTAACATTTGGTCTTTCTTGCACAGATTATTCAGCTCTGAAGACCAGAGATTTAGAGTGGTATTTTTTCAGCCCTGTAGATAGGAAGTATGGGAATGGATCTAGACTTAATAGAGCCACTGGAGAGGGCTACTGGAAAGCTACTGGAAAGGATCGTAATGTGAACCACAATTCTAAAATCATTGGAATGAAGAAAACGCTTGTTTTCCATAAGGGTCGAGCTCCTGATGGAGAGAGAACTAACTGGGTAATGCATGAGTACAGACTTGACGATAAAGAATTGGATGCAGCTGGAGTTGTGCAGGTGCGAATTTGATATTGGAAAATGTATGGATTGTAAACCTACTTCTAAATGAAGTTTTGAATTAATGTGTTCTGTTTGCTTGCGAGGAAATAGGATGCCTTTGTACTCTGTCGGATCTTCCAGAAAAGTGGATTAGGGCCTCCTAATGGCGACAGATACGCACCATTTATTGAGGAGGAATGGGATGACGACACAGCCCCTCTGGTTGCCGGAGGAGTGACAGAGAATGACGTGGCCAATGGTAATCAAGCACGAGTCGAGGGAAATGAGTTTGACCAGGTTCATATTCTCATGATCTTCGATGTTACATGAATTGTTGCATTAAATCCAAATATTGCCTATTTCTGCTCTTTGCGCCGCTACTATTAATCCGGATAAATACAACTTCTGCCCTTTCTGTCGCTGGTATTAATGCGGATAGATACCACTTACTATTACAAGAAAGTATGAATGCTATTGTCGTTACATGTAGATCGGTGTTTTTTAATTGCATGAATATTTGCTGTTCTTCTAGGTTTTCTTTTTTCTCCTCGTAAGGTTGCTTTTGGAAACTCAAACCCTTTTTGCTTTTCATTGCGAGTCATTACATGTACAGGCAGTTTTTTTTTTTCATTTTCGTTTTCTCCTAGTATGATTATTCTTTAGAAACCTAAACCCTTATAGTTTTAATTGCAAGAACATCTGCCACGTTTTATTTTCTCTTGGTTCTCTTTGTATTACCGTTTTTCAGGAGCATCGGTTTCTGTTAGAACACAGTAGTTTCTCCATTAAATTATGTTCTGTATTGTGTCATAATTTTTTGTTGCCCCAAGTAGAGCACGAAAAGAACTTGGTTTCTGAGTTTTCATTCTAGCTCACTTTTGTTCGGTGAGAGGTACAAATTGGCTGAGTGGTTGTTTTCTGTCCTCAATGGACTGATATTCAGTCTCTCCGCTTCTCCGTCTCCAAGTATAATAAGTTTGCCCTCTAAAGTCTAGCTTTTTTCAAATATTCAGTTTCTCCGCTACTCGTTTCATGCATTAATTTCTCATTTTATCGCATGTCAAATAGTCAAAACTTCTTAATAAGAATAACTGAAACTGCAGATTTATCTCTTTTTCACAGGCAGGTGCAGTTATCACGTAGGTAACAATATGTGTACTTACGGAGTAGAGCTAGCCAATTCCTAGTTTTCTATGCCCTACCTTAAGTAGAAACTTTGACTGCCTCTTTGTCAAGGGTTACACTAGATCTAATAATTGAGTCGTGAACGTGTGATACACTCGCTTACATTAGATTACGAGATAATAAATTATTTGTTGAGAATGTGTGATACGCTTGCCCTTTTTTATGCTTTGTTTACTTCTCCCCTTCTTATTATAGAACAATTCTAGTAGATGAATACCTTGTTTGAAGCTCCCTTGTGTAGCCATTCCCTTTGATTTCCAGATAATTGTACGGGAGACGTTGCCACAAATCGTTTATATTTTCATCCTCAAGTGTTTTATCTGGACACTCATTGCTAACCCCGGGGGATGAACTTCAACTTGCAAAAACAGTGATGCATTAGTTTTCTGATATGGTTGGCTGTGAGTTTGTTTAGCGATGATTGTAGTTATGGATGAAATCGTGCTTTGTTGTTAAATTTATTCGTTAGTGCTCGTGTTAAATTGACATTACATACCTGAAGCTCCATAAATATGTGCTAGCATGTTGAGTATTGTGATCTTATGCATAACTTGATGCTTGGTTATGCTTTAATATGTTCTAGGTAATTCTTTCCTTGTCGCTAACGGTTGGATGTCCAAAGCAGGATGTGCGTGGTAAGGCTCCTTGCGTAAGTGAGAACCTGTTTGAGCCTCGAGCTCTTTCGTTTGTTTGCAAGAGGGAAAGGTCAGAGGATCTCGAACTACTCTCTTTATCTCAAAGCAAAAGATCCAAGCATGATGATCCTAGCTCTAGCCATGCAAATGGTTCTGAAGATTCAACCACTAGCCAACAGGATCCACCAACAAAGACGATGGCGACAACTTACTCCCCTACTCTCTTAACATTTCCCTTGTTAGATGAACCAAAAGAAGCTCCACCTACTAACTCCTTTAATTTTGACTCTTCCAATCTTGAAAAATCTGTTCCTCCAGGTTACTTGAAGTTCATTAGCAATTTAGAGAACCAGATACTAAACGTCTCCATGGAAAGGGAGACTGCGAAGATTGAAGTGATGAGAGCTCAAGCTATGATCAACATTCTTCAATCACGTCTCGATTTCTTGAACAAGGAGAACGAGGACTTGAGGGGACTCATTCGTCGAGGTTAGATGGTAACAACAACTCCAAAGTAATGCTAGTTATGCAGCAACTGTTGGCCGGGCAGAGGGCTCCGTTGTATCGGAGTCCTCAATTAGTAGAACTGTCTTTTAAGTTAGAAGAAACTGAAAATGGCTAGCTATGTAATAAGTTTATTTACCTAGTTTTGCTATAAACTTGTACCTATGATGCTATCGACATAATGTCGTATGTTTAACTAGTTATAAATAAAGTGCCTTCAGTTGCAATCTCTGCCTTCAATATTATCGGGATAAAACTTTTGTGTCTTGTTTGGTTGCTATACCGGAGATAGCTTATCTCACTATTCACATTATACTGTTTCGATAAGCTATCCCATATAAGTTTATCTTTATCTTGCGATAATTTATTTTCAACCAAAACATTGATTTTCAAAAATTTGTTTCCAAAAAATTTTCGGAGTTTCTTCTAAAGAAATTCCACTTTCACTCAAAAATGTTTATATGCTCCAAGAGTGTTTCAATTTAGAAAAAACTATGTAGTAAAAAAGGATTTTCCTTGTGTTTATTAGCAAGCTAAAGAAAGTACTATGGAGGTTTTAAGTAATTTATTTCTGCAATTTGGTCTATGTACACAATAACACAACCATCATAAAATGGTGTAACTGAATATAATATATGATCTATGTACAAAATCATCATAAAATGGTGTAACTAAATATAATGTATGATCTATGTACACAACCATCATAAAATGGTGTAACTAAATATATATTTTTTCGATAGAACAATTTGTTTCATATGATGAAGTTATAAATTCAACAAGATTATACATTAAGAGGAGTAAAATCACATCATTAGCTATGTAAAATGTAGGAAGTTCAATAGACTCGTGCATTGCAAAACATGATTGTAGTGCAGTGATGATCCTGCTTCACCATGAATTAGAAGTCTTGAATTTGAGTTTTGGGCAGGAAGAAAATTTCGTTGGGAGTGCTATCCTGAATGGGCTCTAGAGTGCACGATTTAGATTGAGCCAGAGCTCTAATACGAACTTTGAACAAGATGTCTCAAATTCACATTTTCACATCCACTCAAGCTGTAGCTCATCAAGAAGATTTTAGGCTTGTAAATAAGGTGTAATGAAAAGTATAAATGTGTTTAGTTTATATGCTCTTAAGAGTGTTATAGTTTGAAACCTATTTTCTAAAAAGAATTTTCCTATTTTATTAACAAGCTAAGTAAAGTATTTTGTACGTTTAGTAGTTTATTTTTGCAAGGTAACATAATAAGAGGTGTCACTAATCGTATCATCACGTGCATCAAGAAAAATTGTTATTTTTTTCTTATAGTCCATGGGATTTTACTCTCGAGTAGCTTATTCTTTGAATGAATCATAACTTATAAGTATAGTATCTGTGATCATCTTATATAGAAAGATTACAATTCATTTAACGCAATATCAATGCAAAATAGATGTTCCGAGTTCACATTTTCATAGTCACTCAAGTTCTGAGCTTGTCAAGAAGATTTAGACTCATACATAAGGTACAATGACAAATACACTCTTGTAATTGAAATGCTATTATATCAAGTTAACATTTGATATCTATACATTATATAATTTTTCGATAAAAAATATGAACCGAACAAACTTTTTTCTAAAATGGCTCCACCCATATTTCCTTGTGGATTAAGGAAGAGATGCAAACAAGTTAGGTTTGGCAATTGAAGCAACACCAAGTATTAAAGTAGACAAGTACTTAATTAAACAAATAACAAAGTTAATACTACTTAATATGGCTGACTTGGTCCAATAACCAACAGTTTTTAATCAAATTTAAAGTCAAACATAAATTTCATTTCCTCTTAAATCTATTTTTTTATGGATAAATAAAATTATGTTCACGATTCGTTATTCTAGTTTGTAGAACGGAAGAAGAGGGAGAATGGAATGTTAGCAATAGTAGCGCTTAGTTAAGTTAGTTTTTTATTTTTCATAAAAAGCTATTCAGAAAATAGATTAGACAAATGAGCGATAATATCAACATATTAAACACACGGCCAAATAGAGAAATCGTATACTAACTTTGAATTATCGCCAAGTATCTAATTTTTTATAAAATTTAACTGAATATATTATTATAATAATAATAAATTGTTTAAAAATATATGCAAGATAAGTACTATTTTTATATACTTTTGTTGCCCTTCATATTTCTTTTTTCTCAACATCTAATATTATATATATTTATTTATTTATTTTATGTATTATTCTTATCCTTATAAAATAAAAAATATCTTATATTTTATTTTCTTCAAAAACTTGTCAAAGGGGTAACCAAAATATTTACGTCATCAATATATACGAATCGTCTTCCTTTAAATTATTTATTCATCAAAATTCTCTTTTCGACCAAAGTTCAAAAATGTCTTTTTTCCAAGTCCATTAAACCCTAAATCTCACAATACCCCAAATTCCTAAATTTAATCTCAATTTTCTTTTTATCTGTGTTTAGTATAAGGTCTTAGATAATTTTAATTTTTTTTTTTGTGAATTTTTTGAATTTTTTTTAGTGTGGTTGATGGAATCGAGAGGATCATCGAAATTGTTGGCGCCGGGGTTCAGATTTCATCCGACGGATGAAGAATTGGTTAGGTACTATCTCCGCCGGAAAATCTATGGAAGGACGTTTAAGTCTGATCTTATATCGGAGATTGATATTTACAAGGTTGAACCATGGGATCTTCCTGGTTAGTCTCTTTTAATTTAAGTTTTTTATAGCTCATAATTGATGGAAAGTTTTTGTTTTATGAGTTAATTGATTGTTTATGTATAGATCTATGGAATTTGAGGTCATTTGTTGTTAATTGGATGGTTAGTAGAGGGAAGGATTAAGATTTAAGGGGTTTGGTTTTCTCCAAATTTGTTGGTTAGTTGCTGAGAATTTTGTAAGTTGTTTGAACTTCGAGCTTTAGTGATCAGAGTTAGCTGTGTCGGTGTGTGTGAGGTATTCGGTGTAATTTGTTGAGGTTGCAGGTATCCGGTGTAATTTGTCGAGTAAAGTGTCCTTGTAGACCACCATTACCAACATACTCGGTGTGATTCCTCAAGTGAGCTTTGGGGAGGATGTGTTGTATGCGATAGAGAGGCTGTTTTTGATGGACTTTCAGCTCAAAAGAAGGTGTAGGGAGTGGCCCTTACACCATGTCTATATAAAAGAAAGGATTTTTGTAAGTTGTTGTATCCTCTTTCTTGGGGATTAATTGAAACTATATTGGAACTTGTACTAGATGTGTACATATGTGGTGAATGTGATTTATTGTAATGACTTGTTCAACTTGTTAATTGTAGTAATTTTTGTACACCTGATTAAGAAGAATGTATTTTCCTTTTGTTCAATTTGGGTCACAGTATACATCAAATCTTCATCCAGGACTACATTGCGCAATCGTGTGTCTGTATATATTCTGACTGCAGTAGCTATTTTATCATAGTTCTTTTATGTTGCCACCCTGGAAGTTCTAAAACCAAAGCTTAGGGCTTCTTTCCATTTAGTAAAAATTGTATTGGTTGAGTTGATCGTCAGATACTTGTGAGTTATATTATAAGCTGAGTGTAATGTTATGGTTCCTCAGGCATGTCAAGGCTGAAGACAAGAGATTTGGAGTGGTATTTCTTTAGTGTTCTTGATAAGAAGTATGGCAATGGAGCAAGAACCAACCGAGCAACAGAAAAAGGCTACTGGAAGACAACCGGAAAGGATAGGGCTGTCCATCGTAATAAGTCTCAGGTTGTTGGGATGAAGAAGACTTTAGTTTATCACAGTGGTCGTGCTCCAAAGGGTCAGAGAACTAATTGGGTGATGCATGAGTACAGATTGATTGATGAGGCATTAGATAAAGCTGGAATTCCTCAGGTACTTGAGGGTTCTTATTTTATTTTTTCTGTATTTTCATAAAGATTGTTTGTATATAATCATGTTTGTCTTTGGCGGATAGTGACTTTTTTTTCAATGTGAAAAATTTATAAGCATCTCACATCCTTATCCAGTTCCCTCAAAGCTGCTTCTGGAGGGAAATAGAAAAATGCTGAAGGTAAGTGGTCAGATGGACAGAGTGAATGCAAATTTTCTTTCTTCCCTTGCCCCTATTTGGGAGTGCTTGTGGGGTCGTTGTCGTTTTTTGCTCTTGGGTGCGTATTTCTAGTAATTTGCCTACATAGTTTCATCACCTTATCTTATTTTCTTCTCTTTTTCCTTTTTTGGCGAAAAGGATGCATTTGTTTTATGCAGAGTCTTCCAGAAGAGTGGTGCAGGGCCGAAGAATGGGGAACAGTATGGGGCACCTTTTATAGAGGAGGAATGGGAGGATGATGAGTTACAAGTTCCTTCGAAGGATGAGACTACTGAGGATTTTGTATTTGGTGATGATATATATTTTGATGCAAATGAACTTGACCAGGTATTTGTCGCAGATGAATATGTTATTTTTCCTTTTGTTTTATGCATGTCTGGGTGATGCGAAAAGCCTGTTCTCTTTCTCTCTGTGTCTTTCTCATGAACTGTATAAACTGTTATAGATTGACGTTTTACATAGTTTCTGCAAGTATCTCTTATTTGACAAGGTTTACTGTCCTTGTTTGAAACTTAATCCTGGCGAAATTTTGTAGAATCCTACAAGGAAGGTTTAACCTATATGTTCTGATTTCTTGTAATTCTTCTGTTGCACCCAGATTCTTGGGACCGACAAAGCTGTGGCTGGTGCTTCTTTTCCTTCGGATTATTCTTATGGTGAAAATGGAAGTACGGAGGAGACAAATAACTCCTCTGATGCACAGCAACCTGACGAGCTTAAACCAATTGATCTAGCTGTTCAAAAGAATTTTAATGCTGAGCAAGTCAATCATGAATATATTGGTGAATCAAGCAAGAACATGAACTCTGAAGATGGGGATTACTTGCTTAATGAACCAATTGTAAATGGGACTGATGACCTCCAATTTAATGATGAAGCTTTCCTCGAAGCTAATGATCTTTCAAATCCCGTTCAGGCTGACAGCTCTGGTTTCGACATGCTTGAGGAATACCTTACTTACTTTGATGCAAATGACGACTTTCAGAATATGAGTTTTGATCCTTCAGTTTTCTTTGGAAATGATGATCAAATTTCTGATCAAGCACTGCTGCCTCAGAAGGTAACATTATTTTCCAGCTTCACTCTCTCTTAGCTGTCCTAGTAGTCATGCTGAGGCTTACATATTATGTTTTCTATTATGTGGCAGGACGTTGGGGAGGTAACTCAGCAACCTATTGCGCCCAATGAAGGGTTTAGTGAAGATAAGAATGGTATTGCATCGTCCTCCAAACTGGTACCAACTAAATTTGAATCAGGTAACGATGAGACTATTTTTTGACTTTGTTACCCATTGGATATGTTATTTAGCTTAGTCTTAACTTTTCTGGGAATCAGGCTTCTTTTCCCTTTAATATTTGTTATTTGCTTTTCAATATTGCAGATTATCAGTATCCATTTATAAAGCAGGCAAGCCAGATGTTGGGCAATATTCACGCTCCTCCAGCATTTGCTTCAGAGTTCCCTACAAAAGATGCAATTCTCCGTCTGAACTCATTCTCTCGGTCAGCTAGTTCAGTTCAGGTCACTGCTGGCAATGGGACGAGATGGCCATTGGGCAAGCATGTGTATTACAACATTATCCTATCTCTTGGCCTATCACGGGGTAGTAGTGATGACTCTTCCATGGATTCATTTCATAAGATTCATCCAGGAAAGACTACTTCGACGATTTCCAGAGGCTGGTTCTGTTATCTATTCTTTTCGTTCCTAATGCTTTTGATGAGCCTCAGAATTGGAACCATAATCTGTGCCAGTTAAGGTTTCAGCACTCACTAAAGGATAACTTGATCACCAAAGCTCAAGGTGGATATGTTATCATACATACTCTGGTCTATTATTTCATCTCAATTAAGACTTTGATACATTAGATTTTTTTTTGTGTTGGACCAAGATGAAATCGATAGTTCTTCACTACTATTGTGAGATTACATTGAATTATATTTTTGTGTTGGACCAAGTTAAAATCGATAGTTCTTCACTACTATTGTACATAGGATAAGTTGACATCGTTGGTGAAATAGCTTCTGTGGAGTAGTTCATATAGGAGTCTGATGTATATCATATATTATCGTAAGTAGGAAGAGTTTTGCCCACTGATTTACCATTTTAACTCTGCGGTTTTAATAAATATTTATTTATTATAAATTAACTTATAATCCTAGACCTAATTGAACTCTCCAGAAACGAGACGTCGTTGCTTAGCCTCATTGATCACAGTAACAGAAACGTAGAGTTTTTGCTCAACCTCATTGATCGATGCGATTAGATTACCATTTTACTTTGCACTCAAGAAAATATTACTATCAAAATATTTTATCTATCAAATATTAAATAATAATCATAATATATATATATATATATATATATCATGAGATTCTTATATTTAATTCTGTTTATAAGTTTGGACTCTTCTATTTCAATTTTGTCAACTAAATCATTAAATTAACTGAAATATTGAAGTAAATTTCAATGTAACCACTTTATACCACGTAAATATTAATTAAACTGGGTTGCATTTAAATCCAATTAGTATTTTTTTTCTTTTGCATTATCTTTTACATGTGGATAAGGAAGCATTTTATGTGTTACTTATTACAAGTGGATAAATATATCTCAAATCTAATATAAAAATTATATGGAATGTTCTGTTAGAAAACACATTTTAAATAAATATCATTTTCTTTTACATCATTAAGTAACATTATGCAAAGTAACTATTATAAATACTATAAATACTACCTTAATTTATATTTCAACTTTGCAAATATTAAATCTATTATGAATACTCATTTATCTTTAGAAACTTGTATTTTCGATACACTTTAGTATCTATTTTTAATATATAAGTTGAAATTGTATAGAAAACTTTGATACCAACTAATACGGATATACGTACAACGCGCGTACCCAAAGCTAGTAACCATATGTGGGGTTCACTCTAGTACGGAATGAAATTATAATCATGGAATCGACTCGATTAGAATAATGTTGATACTGTGTCTCATTTATTATCTCCCTTGTTGAGACTGATTTATCAATGATACACAAATTACAAACAAACACTTGCATTCTATGCAAGTTCTTAAAACATAATTTGTAACAATATGGTTTGCTGGTTTCACATCTCTCCGGGAAGCATCGTATCTCCGGGGAGATCACAGACCGCGATACCCTAAAAGACGGAGAGAAAAAAACTCATTTTCAGTCCATTTCGAGACAGAGAAACAAATTTATATCTCAGTGCTGTAAAAAAAAACGCACCTCTCCTGTAAGATGGGCAACACATCTTTTCTCCGCGAGCAACTCATCTTCTGACTGTAAAATTTTAGTAACGTAGTGTTATTATGTCTCAACGCGCCCTTTAGTGTTATTATTATGTCTCAACATGCGCTTTCAACCATATGTTTTAGTTATGTAATCATCTCATTTAAATTCCGAAACAAGAGAGAGATAACAAGTACCTTTTTTATACGGTTCCAAAGGTAATCATCAAATATAACTTCTTTTACTAGTTCATAATCACCATCTCCCTGTAAACGATAAGTATTTTCGAGCTCATGATAGTATATTACTTAGTATTCCATCATATAAAATACAAATTTAGGGAGAAAAAAATACTTACTTTTGATCTACAAGGCATACTGAAAACTATATCCTGTGCTATTCCATAAGGATTTCCATTTGTATATACCTACACATTTGTAGGAAAATTATACAACAAGAGATTCCGAAAACTAAAAACAATCGACATGTAAGTGGATATTAAAGACATTGAATTGCATGATTCGCGCTTCAAATGAGTTGGTCTATAACTTGTGAACATACGTTCTTTGATTGTGTAACTTAGTAACTAAAACGAACTATGAATTTGAAAGCAAATTCAAAACAGAGAAACGTCGAATCATGGTTGTGCCTCTTAATTAGAAGGAAGAGTTACGTGAAACTTACTCCAGTAGAAAACCAATCTCCTTCAGGTGTAGGAGTGACAAGAGACCTTATTGCATCGACAATCGACACAGCAGTTGATGCAGCTGAAGATCTACCCCATTTCTGAATAAGTACACCACCTCTCTGCAAAATTTAACTTACAAGTTACGACATTGTAATTGATGGTTGAGTTGGTGCAACAGGTGGTATCCATAAGGGATGCCAGGTGGCGTGGGATATGTACGCCACCTGGTATTTTATCAGATGAGCTCATTGTACGCGTGCTTGCCAAAAAACAACAACATTGAAATTGATATTTTTACCTTTTGGACTTTTTCAGTGAACTCTTCCTCTAACCATTTAGTGTCTTTAATCACCTCTTTGACTGGCAATCCATTAATTTTAGCGTTTAAAAAGTCTGGAACCTGATAAGTGATAGCAAATAAATTAACCATGATGTTACTAATGTAAAGATACGACACTTGAGCCTAACTTAACCCTCAAAACCAGCTCATAAGGGAAGGATTAGCCCAAGTCCATATAAGCAGACCACACATCCATTCCCTTATCGATATGGCACTCTAACTCAGTCTAACACCCCTTCACGCTTGAGCACTGATCGGGAGCCCAAACAGGGGGAGGTCTAGCTCTGATACCATGTAAAAATATGACACTTGGGCGTAGCCTAACTCCAAAAGCTAGCTCACGAAAGGAGGATTTCCCAAGTCAATATAAATAAACCAATAGTCCAATCTCCGGTCGATGAAACATAATTACCTGAGTTGTTGAGTGATTGCCCCAAATGGTAACATTAGATACTTTGTCATAAAAGACTCCAGCTTTTAGAGCTAGCTGCACAGAACCATGAGATGTTGTCTTAATAACTTCTTTGTTCACCATGAAAAGCCATATATGGTCGCTGAACTTCACTTACTATATTATATTGCTTGGACTCTTTAAAAATGTCAAACGGTGCATGCCAGATCCTAAAGTAGTGCATTTTCAAAGAATCCGAGACATGCGCGACAACATTTTCGGAGAGTTCAAGTAACATTGCAATAAAGTCATGATTATTAATTTTGTGACTTTACGGTTACATTGGATAAAATTTAGTTACTTCAATGCGAGAAAAATAGTTCCTGTGATTTTACTGTATTAGTAGGCACAGTTTAGTGATTTTTTCGGTCATAGAGGTAAAATTCAGATACTATTAAAAGTAGTTTTGCGACTTTACTGTTATATTGGATAAGTTAAATGACTATACGCGATGAAACATGGAAAGAAAGATTTTACTGTTATATACCTGGCATTTGGCTCTATTTTCATCTAACCTCGTCAAGGCGTGGAAGTTCTTTGCTGGTATATTTGGAGCATTTTTCAAACAAATCAATGCACTTGAAAAGGAACAGAAAAAAAAAACACATTAGGAATTAACAGAATGAAAACAGGAAAAAACAGATGAGACAATTCATTACTTGGTATTGCAAGGGTTTCCCACAACTATCACTTTAACATTTCGCGATGCAACGGCATTGAGAGCTTTCCCCTGTAATCATTTGACAAACAACGCAAAATATTGATTTGAACTTTTTTCTTTTTGGCCTTCAGAAACCATTAAACTTAAGAGAAATGATAAAAACTAGTCGCTTATGTTTGAGTCGAGGGTCTATAAGGTCTGTGTACGTCCTACCCTCCTTAGACTCCACTTGTGGGACTATACTGAGTATGTTGTTCATTGTTGTTATATTTGGGAATTTAGTCTTTTAATATATCCGTTTTACTGAAAAACATACAGTGGTAGTTATATTTCGTAGAATTGACTCGTGAGGAGCACATGAGCTGTTTAAACTGAAGAAATAATCAGGGCGGACGTTTTCCAGTTCATTCCCTCAATTTGTACCAGGCCAGCAGTAAACACATACTAGCTAGACAGCACCGAAAGAACTTCGTCTTGATGTCTTTTAACAGTATAAACGATTCACGTGCTTCTCAGGAGCGAATTCGAATAAATGTAACGATCATCATGTGCTTCAAACGTGACGAAAACCAACCCTGCTACATGAAGGACTAAAGCTGCTAATTTAGACCAACCTCCAACCATAAACGGACTGATTTTTGTCAGTTATCCGAAAAATGTTATAACTTAGGAGAGCAAGAAGAAGAAACCTGTTCAGCAAAGATTTGGCCGTTTATATCCAATAAGCCAGCTCGTTCCATACCGGGGCCTCGAGGCTTTGCACCAATGAGAAGTGCCCATTCTGCATCCTGGAACACCTCATAGGGATCTATACCTATATTTACCTCCCTAAGCAAAGGATACAAAGAGTCCTCTAGTTCCATAGCAACTCCTGCATATAAACAACTGATTATAGTAGACCCTCGACTCAAGTAAATCAAATCAAAGCAGGATTGAAAATAATCAAACGAGACTTGATAACGACTATGAATATAAGCGAAAGCAAGTCCAGAATCAGAAAGGTCATTAACACCTAATGCCAGACCACAAGCATGTGTATATCTACTAGGCTATGTTACTCGGGTATAGGGGCAAATCTAGAGGGTGAATTCGATTCACTGCATAAAAAATGATCATTAGCAGCAATTAACACTCTTTGTATATGTCCCCAAAGCCTTTAGCGACATTATTTCTAATGATACTTAACTAATGCCGATAAATACTTTAGCACTCTTTATTAATGTCGATATTTAATGCCGCTAAAAGTTGTTTTTGTTGTAGTGATATCACATAAATTTTAGGATTGGGAGGTATGAACGAGTACATTTTTTTTGTTGTTGAAAACTAATTTATATTTGTTAACTATATGATCTAACTAGATTTCTATTTGATCAAGTTAAATGATCAATGAACTTTGTAGTAAAAAGTTTTTAGATCACTTGTTACAACTTACAATTCAATTTCATTGATATAGCAGTAGATACAACACGGGTGCGATAACATTGTTTGGAACATCCAAGCAACGTAGCTCCCCTAGGTGACGGACAAGTGAAGTCACCGGTTAAACAAGGATAAGCTAATAAGGTCTTATTGACATGGACTAGAACCTTACATACATAGAGAGACAGAGATTCTGTAGAGAGACTATGGTCGATAGATAACGGGGACATACCTTCAAGCGCTTGGATTGACCGCTCAGACCCCAATAGCCTTAGTGCAATAGGTTGATCTGGCCCAAAAACCTCACCAGATGCAAGCTGAGATATCAAAACAAATGATGAACTGGTTGAAGGAACCGGCAAAACGTAATAGTTAATGGTCAAAAATCACACTTGAACTATCGTTTTTTGTCAGTTACCCAAACTATCATTGTACGTTCTTGAACTATCACTGTCTATGTATTAAAACACAACTCAACTATCACCAACGTTCAGGTAAGAGAAGACAATGTTTGATAGTTGACGTGAATTTTACTACTGAGATAGTAATAGTTCAGGTAGGAAAAAGGAACAACTCATAGATGGGGTGGGAAACTCGCAACAAAAGAAATGATACTTCAGGTGTGTTTTTGACCATAATTGTCAACACAAATCAGAAGTACTATCCATATTTTGTTTCCGCGGATTACAATAAAATTGTGAATGTAATCTTACTTTGAATAGAAGATGATTAGCAATCATCCCAGCAGCACCAGACACAGAAACAGTAATCATTTTCTTCCACGAAGACGTCTCTTCTTCCTGGAAACTCATGAATTCAAAATCCTAGTTCCATTTTTCGACTTAACAATATCATATTATATAAACTTCCAGTGTATCTATAGAAGAACTTACAGCCTTGAGATCATAAGTAAGACAGAAAACTCCATAGCATTCTGATTTCTTCTTTGGATCATCAGTCTGCAC
This sequence comes from Solanum lycopersicum, assembly GCF_036512215.1. NCBI lineage: Eukaryota > Viridiplantae > Streptophyta > Magnoliopsida > Solanales > Solanaceae > Solanum > Solanum lycopersicum. The sequence continues at coordinate 2,785,848 of NC_090810.1, read as the reverse complement.
TACAGTCGTCGCTTGAGCTTCCCTGCAACATCAATCAACATGAACATAAATCAGATCGTTAAAATCGAAAAACACAATTGCAAAGCAAATTTTACACTCCCTCGTCTCTATTCAAGTCGCAATTTGACTGGACACGAAGTTTAAGAAACAAAAAAACAAACAAACCATAGACATTTATGCGTGAAACAAGAAGTTCAAAGTTTAGTTATTTCTAATACATGACATTTTTTCGAGACATAGTAAAATGAAAAGTACGTATCATATAAATTGAGACAGAAAAAGTAACAACATACTTACAAGTAACAAAGATCAATCAGATCATTATATTCGAAAAACACAATTTCAAGGCAAATTTTACACTCTCTAATCCCAATTCATGCCGCGAATTTGACTGAACACGAAATTTAAGAAACAAAAAACAAATAATTATGCGTAAAACGAGAAGTTCAAAGTTAAGTTATTCCTAATTTAGAAAAAAAACATGACATTTTTTCGAGACATAGTAAAATGGAAAATACAGTCATATAAATTGAAACACAGAAAGCAAACAACATACTTAGAAGTAACAGAGCAACATATTTGAGAATGATTATGAGTTCTCAATAAAGGCTTAAAGCTTAATCGACGTTGATGAGAGATCTTAGTTGAAACATTAGAGAGTTGTGATGAATAAAAACTCGCTTTTTTAGTCAATGATGAAGAAGAAGGAATAAACTCTGCTACAGCCATTGCAGCAGAGATTTTTTTTTAAAAAAAAACTAAAAAAGTGTAAAAATCACAAGCAAAAAAAAATGAGATTTTTTTTTTCAAAAAGAGTTTGAAGGAAAGAAGAAGAAAACAGGTGAAAATGGAGTTTGTGGTTTTGGAGGGACAATATTTTGGATGAAAGTGTTGATTTTGAAATATTAGTATAAGGCCATAGTTTATGACACTTGTCAAATAATATCCTTATCTAGTTACCTTGTCTTTATATTACTTGTCTACTACTCCCTTTATCTGTCCTAATTTATACGGTGTAGTTTGAAATTTCGAGATTTAAACGTTTATATTTTGAATGTGAATTTAGATATAGGACTTTTAAGTTTTTTTCTTAAAATGAAATCTATATACTTCTTTTGTTTTAATGTATATAGCACTTTTCATTTTTTGAGAATTAAAAAATTTAATTTGATCGAAAGTTTGAAAATGAAAATTCGTTTTAGGTAAAGGTGACAAGTAAAAGTGAAAGGGAATTATAAGTACTTCCTTCGTCCACTATTATTTGTTAGGATGATATCATGTGCACAATCCTTTAAGAAAAAATTAGTACAAGGTGCAATGTAATTAATATAACTCTATTATCAATCATAATTAAAATGGTTTTTACTTTTTAAAAATTGTAAAAACAATTTTTTTTCAGTTTAAAGTGCTCTTGTAACTTTAAAATGATTACTTTTTGAAACCAATAGTTAGGTAATTTTTTAAGGGCAAAATTGGAAAAGGTGACTAATTGTTTCTTGATTGTTAAAATTGACAATTAATTATGAACAATTATTTTTAGTATACCTGACAAATAATAGTTGATAAGAGAGTATATTATTATATTTTGTATAGAAAGTTAGATAGCTTCGAGATAACTCAATTGGTTTGGAAGGTGGTCATCCACACCGTATCTTTTTGATCAAGTTTGTCGCATAGAATTCGTCTAATACAGTTTACATCCTCGATATATTTGCATGCTACACAATAGAAGATTTATCTAATGTGCACAAATTGCTCACTTACAAGGTATAAATTATCACGACTGCGAATTGTCACGATAGAGTTAATGAAAAGAAAAGAAAACTACATATCTTCATTAAAATGAAATGGAATGGAATTAAGTGAAGGACCACAAAGTGTTGTTCTTTTATTGTGTTTTTGGGAAGAAGCAGAATTGAAGAATGAAATATCCTTAGGCTAGAAGATAAAAAGGTTTTAATTTAGAATAAAACCAATGCATAAGACAGAAGGACAAAAATATTTAAAAGATTTTGGGAAAATTGACATCCAACTAGAGTACACATTATGAGAATTTATTTAATTAAAAAGATTTGGATATTGGTACTATAAAAATTTCAAAGGGAAATAATAATAACATAAGAACATATACATACGCTTGATCTCATCTGACAATTAAATATTTCATGTCTCGTGGACATCTGAGCTGACGTGATATAAGGATTTTAGAGGTGTCGATCATTTTATAAGTTGGAATATTTAACTAATATAATGAAAACAAAATGAAGTGTTTAGATGTGGATATACACAAAGTCAAAGTGCTTAATTGTTTCGTAAATGTTAGATTAACATGTTTATCTATCATTTTTTCAATGTGAGGTATTATAAAATAACGAAAAATTATATAACCATCCAAATATTATACTTATCAATATAATATATTATGAAACTAGACGCAACAATCATTCAAACAAGCTGTAAAAGTGGCTATTTGGTGTCATTTCTAGTTAAAAAAAAAACAATGTGGACTTGGGCCTTACACTTTTCATGGTGGACTAGATTGACCCAAGAGTTCCTTCTCCAAATATGATCCAACCAACTAATTTTAATTGGATTCGCTCGTTAATTAACTCAATTTATTTTTATTAGAAAAAAAGTAATTTTTTGTTTTTCTAGAAAAGAATATGCAAATTTGTTTCTTATCTATGATCTGAATAAATTCATTCGAACTTTCATTTTGATTCATATTTAAATTTGAAATAGTCAGGCTCTAACGTGGATGCAAAACACCGAACTTTCATTTTGATTCATACTTAAATTTAGAAAACGTGGATACAAAACATCGAATAGAAAATCAAAAGAAAACGCTAGAAGGAGGGCTTGAACCTCCGACCTTGTGGTTAACAGCCACACGCTCTAACCAACTGAGCTATTCCAGCTTCTTGCTTACAAATATTGAAGTTATATAAATTATATACTTTCTACGTTCCATTTTATGCGGCAACATTTGACCAGGCATGGAATTTAAGAAATAATGAAGACTTTAAAATGTTTATCAAATTTTTCGAAAAAGTAAACTCACTTTTCTCTCTTCTCATAAATGTATTAGGTACCATCTTTAAAATTAAGTGGGACCAAAAAAAATAGTGCCACGTAAAATGAGACGGAAGGAGTATAAAGTAAAATAATATTTTTAACTTAGCATAACTTTATTTTACAGTTCACTATTTTATCAACTTTAATCTCGATTGAAATAATTGACATAAGGATTTTCAAATTTTTTTCTCCATTGCAAGACTATTGATTCTTTATTCGAAATTAATATTTATACCAATGGTTGATTCTTTCTTCTCAGTACTTTTCAATAGTCCAACATAATTAAATAGCTATTTATCTTTCAAAACCTACTACTAACTACTATATTAAAAAAAAAAAATCAATCAACTTCAATATCTTAATATTATCCAAATTACTTAATCAATCAATTTCAATATCCAAATATTATCCAAATTACTTCTAGCATCAAGGGTGTGACTTTTATTAAGTACTAAAGTTTTTCTCCTTTGAAATTATTAATTTTTTAATCAAAGTTAATAGGAGAAAAAGAATAATGAAGTGGCCGTTAAGAATCATAAAATCGTAAGTTCAAATAACTGTAAAGACAAACATATATATCTAAATAGTGATGAATGAAATATAATTATCTCATTAAACTCATACTATCGAAGGTAATATATGCCCTGTAAAGTTGTTCGAAATATTGCACACAAACTAGGACATATAAAATTCTTAAAGCTAATGCAACATTGTGTCGCGTTATTAATGACATAGCTATGTACGAGGTAAATATGAATTGACACAGAGTTTAATAAAGTACAAAAGTCTTTTAAAATTTATGTGGTTTTAAACTAAAGATATGCAGAATGTATCAAAACATGTCCTTCAATCTTATATTGGTCTTAAACACGTCATGCAGAAACACTTATAAGATGATGAACTACGTTATTTTTATTTATCTTGTTGAATAAAGTTGTTTTGTGCACTTCTTAACTAGAAACTCAACTAAAACACTGTAAGATGATGCATATTTATTTTACTTTTTATATAATACTCTTTCGTTTCAATTTATTTATTTTATTTTTTTTTTAATCTATTTAAAAATTTATCTCTTTTAGTTTTTGACTACTCGATCTTTAATTCTGACTTTTCACGTGGTACGTTCAAGACCGCGAGATTTACGTTTTGATACATTCTACATATATTTAATTTAAGACCAGAAGACTCAATCTCTAATTACTTTTTAAAACTTGTATAGAACTTTTTAATCTTGTGATCTTAATATAACTAAAGGTATTTAAAAAAAAATGGTACCAAAATGTCATTATTCTTGTGATTTTAAACAATGTCAAGTGAAAAGTTAAAATTATAGAGTTCTCAAAAACAAAAAAAAAAAAAAACTTTTTTAAACGAACTAAAAAATGAAGAAAGACAAACAAATTGAAACGATGAGAATAGTATTAATTCCCTCTAATTCATTGAGTGTTTACATGATCGAGTGTTTACTGACAGAAGGAATAAATTATAGAATGGTTAGTAATGAACAATATGAAATGACTCTTTTGGTAATAAACTTATATTACTATATCAAAAATATGATCTTTAGCGGTAATTAATTAATGAAAATAACTTAATTATTATTAAAATATGTATTTTTAACGACAATTAGCACTCTTTGTATGTGTCCCTAGAGCCTTTTAGCGACACTGGATCTAATGACACTTAACTAATGCCGATAAAGACTTAAGCACTTTTTATTAATGTGTCTATTTATTACCGTTAAAAGTTATTTTTGTTGTAGTATCATGCACTCCCCTAGAGTTAGTTTAGACTATTGTAAAGCTTATAACCCCTAAATCAGGATCACGCACTGCAAGCCTATCCAGAGGTGGAAACTCTCAAAAGAATTTTCTTCTTGTGCAGGCTCAAACTTAAAATCTCTATTTCAGGATGAAAGCAGTCTTACCAATGCGATAACAATATTCGTGTCTATTTGGTGTACTATTAATATGGAACAATGTAATATATTTTATTTGCTCTTATTTGTTGATACATGGAAAAAAAAAAAGAGAGAGATATATATTGAATAGACTTGCTAGCCCGGAGGGCTAACTATATATCGCGATACATTCTTAATAGATAAAAGATAAATGCATCTTTAGAAAGATGCCACATAAGAGTGGTAATTGCAAAGTTGATGCGCGTCTAAGGTTTATAAGGAGTCGCAATCAAGTAAAGATCATTTTTCATACCGGTACTTCCTCCATCCGATTCAGTCAAATCCAAGTCTGTCGGGTCCATTCCATTAGGGAGTTTCCAATCGAAGTGATATAGTGATTGAGCCAATGACGAATAGATATTAGCCAAACCGAATGATATCCCAGGACAAACCCTCCTCCCACTACCAAAGGGAAGAAATTCAAAATTATTACCAATAAAGTCCACAGAACATTGTTCAAATCTCTCTGGCTTAAAGCTTTCGGGGTCATCCCAATATTCAGGATCTCTTCCCAATGCCCAAACATTAATCAAAATTTTAGTCTTCAAAGGGATAGTGTAGCCGTTTATGTCCGTCTCTTCCCTACATTCTCTTGGGACCGAAAGTGGAACTGATGGATGGAGTCTTAGAGTTTCTTTAACGACTAACTTTAGGTATTTCAACTCCTCAACATCATATTTATCGAACTTTACTTTACCTTTAAAGGCTTCTCGCACTTCTGCTTGAGCTTTCGCGAGTATACTTGGATTTCTCATCATTTCAGCCATAGCCCATACAATTATTATCGATGTAGTATCCGTTCCACCAGCAAATATGTCCTACAATTAAAAATAAATGAATGACTTTCTTACAGAATTACCCTTAGATATTATCTCCAAACTTTTTGCAAATGGTTTGAGTAAAAACAAACATAATATATTCAGAACTTACAACAATAATAGCTTTGATAGTGTGGTTGTTGATTGGAAATTGAAGACTTTTATCCTTCATAAGTCTTAATAGGACATCAATTAGGTCTTCATCACCACCTCCCAATGCATCATCATCACTAGTCCTCTTGTGATTTGCAAAACTCTTCTTGTGCTCATTGATGACATCTTCAACAATTGAATCTATTTTATAGTGGACATCTAGTATTTTTTTCTTCAGTCCACCAAGACCATGAAGAAACTTGTATGAAGGGAAAATGTCAGCCATATCAAAGCCTTGATTTGATAATCTTAAAACTTGTCTAACTAGTTTTATAAATATGTCTTGATCTTTTGGTAATTTACCAAATGCTGATCTACATAACATGGAGCTTGCAAACCACAGCACCCTTTCTGAAAAATTAACTGGCTCTCCAGAAGATGAAGATGATCGTATAGAGTCGATAAGATGAACAACCTCATCATGTCTAATCGAGCTGAATGACCGGACATTCTTTGCATTCAACAGTTCCATGACAGAAATTTTACGCATCTGTTTCCAGTAATCACCTGTTTGTTAATTTAAGTGTAGAAATTATCAAGTGTCATATGCAAAACCAAACAAAGCAAATCTTAGATGTCCATAAAGAGAAATATATCAAAAGAGATAACAAAGTAACATGACAATTCATGTGAGATGCAATCAAACCTATTTGTATTATGTCATGTAAGCAGAGGCGAATCTAGAATTTTTCGAACATGAGTGCACCGAGTGAAATGTATTGATCCTTAATACTCCAGGTCAAAAGCTCAAGATTTAACCATATGTGGACCATTTAGACTTCTTGTCATACGGGTGCCAGAATATAATATCATACGAATTTTAGAAAATATATATATATATAAAATATCTGATTTTTCGAAGAGACAACAGGTGCTGATGCCCTATATTTTGGCTCTAAATTTGCCACTTGCATGTAAGACACTTGTTTATACTTATTCAACTTTATACAGGTTTTATGTATCTACTTGATCACGTTCAACATTAGAGGGCATAGATACCAATTGAGCGCCTAATTAACACTCACCATAAGGGCTAAAGGCGATGTCACGACTATTATAAGTGATAATATCCATGACCAAGAGTTTAGGCCTAGATGCAAACGCGAGGTCATGAGTTTTGAATATTTGTTTAGCCATCTCAGAAGAAGTAACAACAACAACACAAACTTCACCAAGTTGAAGGTGCATTAAAGGACCATATTTTTTGGCCAAATCTCTAAGAACATGATGTGGATATCCACCAACAATGTGATGTATGCTGCCTATAAATGGAATTTTCCATGGACCTGGAGGCAATTTTTTAGTTGTTTGGCTTTTGGAGTTTTTCCATTTTCTTAGCAAAAATAGGAAAGATAGAAAAAGAAAAATGTAAACTAGACTCAAGATTTGCATATTGGGAGTGTGTTTGATGATTCTTAAATCAAAGTTCAATATTTATAGTGGTAACAAGATATTATTTCATAATGTATTATACTGTTTTTTGATGTGTTTGATTGTAACGTATTATTTTATTTTAATAAATATAATATTTGAGTAGATTATGTCTCTCTCTATTATCGTACAATGTCAGATCACATTAATTGTTTTGAAGAAAAAATCTACTAGAAAAGTAGGTTATGTGATTGAGTCACTTTAGAAAGGTATAAAGGATACAATAGAGTTATTAATTGAATAATAAGTAAAGATAAAATGAGAAATAAAAAAAAATTAAGGTAATGATATAATCATATCAAATCGATCATTGCATACAATGGAACTTTTAACGATAAATACAATAAAATTTAAGTAATAATATAATCTTCTACTTAAACATCAGTTATCACGCCAAAAAATATATTGTATTTAAACTAACAATAGTGATTTGGACAGTTAGAGTTACTGTCGCCGCTTACCGGGGCTTCCATTCAAAGCTTATAACACTTCTCCTTCCGACCTTCCAGCACCGGACAGGTGTCAGACTCTATACATTATGTTACCACTAAACAGAGTTCTGTGTTTTTAATAAACCCCTGGTGTATGCCGCTTTCCTAATCAAAAGATAGGAGACCACCCCTTCTCCCGAAATTACGGGGTCATTTTGCCGAGTTCCTTCGACATGATTCTCTGAAGCGCCCTAATATACTCTACTTATTCACCTATGTCGGTTTGAGGTACAGTCAGTTCACCGAAAGGATGGCCCTCCCAATTGGAAGTTTCAACCTTGATGAAATCAATTGACTTGTATTATTAATTTATCTTTTCGACGCTTGCTAATTTGTTTACACAAAAACTTTGAAAAATCTCTAAAATTAAAACTCTGAAAATTCAGTTTCTAATCTTTTCCCAGCTGCCTCACTTGACTTTATACAAGAACATGTTTGAAAGATACTCTTTAAATATTTATTTATTTTCACTTCTTAAGTTTTAAATATACATCAAGGATCGAAACAAACACATTTATTACATATTAAGGACTACTTTGAGTTGAATATGTCGTGCAAAACTTTCTAAGTACGATTTATATTTCATGTGTGATTTGCAAGTTATTACAAAGTGAAAATTTATCTAAATTCACGCAAAGTGCTTATCACAGAATAATCACCCGAAGAGCAGAGACTATAACGAAAGTTATAGCGGTTGTGAGTTATAACAAGCATGATATTATAACCTGGAAATAAAATAAAAGTATTTTACAAACATAGGTTATTTCTTGTATATAAGTCAAGTGAGGCAACTATTTAAAGATAGACTTTTTTTTTCCTTTTATTATTAGAAAATTTTCAAAGCTTTTTTTTTCGTCTCTCAGTGTCAGTGTCAGCCTAGCAGAGTGCTTTCGCAGTTGGTGTTCTTTTCGATCTCTACGCATTTCACCGCTCCATCGGAAATTCCCTCTACCCCTACCGTACCTCGTATAGAAAAATCAAATCACTCCACAATTAAAAATGTAATTTATTCACATATATTTTTTAGAGCTGATATACCCCTCAAATTGATTACATATTTTTTAACATTTAGCTATGTATTCATTTAAAAAGTAATAATTTTTTTGAATTTTATGGCTTCTTTTATAAAAGATCTTTATTTTTACATATAAAAATCTTTATTTTTACACGTAAAAAATTTAAAAAGGTTTTTTTTCCAAAACCTATAAAATGAAGAAGTCATGGCATCAGAGAGTATGTGTTTGGTAATTTGTACGGAGGAAAATATATTATTATTTTTTGGTGGGACTAAATATTTTTTCAAGAAAATAAAATTCAAAAAAATAAAAATATTATGTCCAGAAGTAAGGAAAAAAAGGTTTCATTAATAACATTTCACACGGATTATATTCTATTTTCTTATTCTTTCTTGTTTGAATATGTCATAGAAAGGAATTGATAGAAGAGTTCAAAGTTATATACGATAAACTTATTAATATAATTAACCGGTTGTAACGTATTATTGAGTTTTTTTTAAAAATTACTATGAGATTTGATATAGAAAACTACATATTATTATTATTATTGTAGGTTAATTTAATCTGATTGGTTAAACTTTTTTACACTGTTCATATATAAAATAAAAATTCATGGTATATACCTTATATTAGTATATTACATATATAATAACATATTGTCATGTCAATCATATTAGAAAACAATATTTTCTCCGTTCCACTTTGTTTTACTTTTCAATTTAATCTATTTTTAAATGATATATCTTTTTCTTTTTAATTTTTATTTTTTACCTAATATATTTAAAGTAACAATGTTAAAGAAAATTTCAACGCACTTTACATATCTTAATTCTAAAAACCATAAAATTTAATAATTTTTTTAAAAAAATTTCATGTCGAATCAAACTGAAACTGAAACGAATAAATATTCGATTGCTCCTAGGAAGAATGACTTGGTCCCCTAGTTTTTGCCGTCTACAGCTATAAACAATTAATCGATAATTTCAATCTTTAAACATAGTGTTGAAAACTTTATTTATTTAGATTCAATATTTTGCTTAAACTAACACACCAAAAAAAGAAATAGACATAATTTTTTTCTAAATATGTCAAGTGAAGGAGAATTAATATCCACGCAATGCAATTATCATCATCAACCATCATTCGATCGAAAAAACGGCTACGATCCCGAGACGGGAATTTACCATTCAGTCCTCCAACACAAAATATCGAATGACTATTCTAACCTTGACACAGCCAGATTTGTATTGTCACAATTTCCATCCCCTGCACAATCAATGTCACAAATTGCACTAATTGACTCTTCTACAAACCAAAAATTAACCTACACACAACTCAATAGGTCAATTTTATCACTTGCAACGGGTTTATATCGCGCGTTAGGTGTGCGAAAAGGCGATGTAATTTTCGTGCTATCGTCAAATTCAATAATATACCCAACTATTTGTCTAGCTATACTTTCAATAGGTGCAATTTTATCCCCTGCAAATCCACTCAACACAGAATCAGAAATTGGCAAACAAGTACGTCTATCGCGCGCGAAATTAGCCATTGTTGCACCTGAAGAAGCTCGTAAATTAGTCCATACAGGCGTACCTACGCTTCTCACAACGCGATCCAACGATGAAAATTCGATTTCAGTACAAGAGTTGATTGAAAATTGTGACCCTCTAGAGTTACCTAAACAAAGTTTAAAGCCTTTAGACACAGCTGCAATACTATACTCTTCAGGAACTACTGGTGTTAGTAAAGGTGTAGTAATAACACATGTAAATTTCATCGCGATTATGAAACTTCTTAAGTACTATGTTGAGGTAACATCGTCTCAGGACGATGTTTTCCTCTGTTTTGTACCAATGTTTCATGTTTACGGTCTAGCATTTTTCGGGCTAGGGTTATTTTGTTCGGGTGTAACAACAGTTTTGATGCAAAAATTCGATTTGCAAGGTATGTTGGAAGCAATTCAGACATATAAAATTAGTCACATACCAGCAGTTCCACCAGTGATTCTTGGACTAGTTAAGTATAATAAAGGGAGTCACTATGATTTGTCATCATTGCGAAGCGTTACCTCGGGGGCCGCACCACTAAGCAAAGAGGTATCTGTCTGAATTATACGATCATTTAAGTTGTTTGAGAAAACACACTTATTATGTTATATTTGATCACAAACACTTGGCGTGAGTCAAACATGTGGAAATGTAGTTGAATCCTAAACTTCTTGACTGCTTTGATACCAAGTTGAATTGTGTTTTGACTATTTTATCTGATACCTCAAGGTTTAAGAGAGGACATACTTTCTAGCCCTAGCGGAGATAAGTTATTTTATTCTCGTGAATTCATGCCACTAGACAGAGTGTTTAGCAGCTTTTTGTCAAAAAACAAATTTTCAATTGGTTGACTGTCTAAACTTTCACCTTGTTGGTGAATTTTTTTACGATATACTATAAGGCTGTCACAATTGATTTTTTTTTATGTACAAATTGTAAAGGTTGAATTCCCTTTGACATCTTCTTGTGTTTGTATTTTTCTCTGTTTTGAATCTCTTTTGCGAAAATTCTGATTCAACCACTGGTCTGAACAGGTAGCTGATGCGTTCCGAGAGAAGTTCCCCTGGGTGGAACTCAAGCAAGGCTATGGCCTGACCGAGACAACGGGTGCAGCAACATTTTTTGTGAACTACGAGGAGGCAAAAGCCCGTCCATCCTCGGTAGGAGAGTTGTTTCCTGGCTTCTCCGCAAAGGTAATTAACCACGAAACAAGGGAGGCGTCGCCGCCATTTAAAGAAGGTGAATTGTGGTTGAAAGGTCCAGGAATTATGAAAGAGTATTTTGGAAACGAAGAAGCAACTAGTGCAACAATCACTAAAGATGGATGGCTCAAAACTGGTGATCTTTGTTATTTTGATGACAAAGGGTATTTATACATTGTTGATAGAATAAAGGAACTCATCAAACATAATGGTTATCAGGTATACCTAACACGTACACGATATCAGAGTCAGATTCATAATTTGAAGTTTACTATATATACATATCCAGTTGATTTCTTAACATATATACAACGTTTGAATTAAAGTGACCTCCACCCTAGTGTACCCCGTTTAGCTTAGATAAAGAATAGTTAACAAGTATCAACACGTTTATACGTTAAAAATTGATTTTATAAATAAACAATTATATATATAAATACAGGTAGCTCCAGCAGAACTTGAAGCAATATTATTGAGTCACCATGAGATAATTGATGCTGCCGTTGTACCGTAAGTCATTTTTTATTGAAGATATAAAAAATATTTATACTAAAATATATATTATATTATTTAATCGAATAAATTATTATTATGCAGACTAGAAGATGAGGTGGCAGGACAAATACCATTGGCATATGTTGTAAGAGCAGCCAATTCTGGTCTCACACAAGACCAAGTCATTCAATTTGTTTCTAGTCAGGTTCGAGTTCGAAATTCTACCATATTCCATGATTTAATTATTTATTATTTTGATACTTTATTATTTATAATATCTTTTTAGTAATTTTTAAATACATATATATATATATAACTTATTTACCTTTAAAATGATACAGTTGAATTTGAACATGTGATTTAAGGATATAGACAATATCCGCCCCTAGGGCTAGATGTATATCTTGGTTCATGGCGTTGAACTAAATTCAATATTTTCAGTATTGACTAAATATATATGTAAATTAAAAATTACGAACAATTATTAAATTTTAAAATATAATGGATTTGATTATAATAATTAAAGATTAAACTCATTAAATTTAAATTTTGAAATTCGACGTTATCGTGCAGGTAGCACCATACAAGAAAGTAAGAAGGGTTAATTTTATCAATGCCATACCAAGATCAGCTGCAGGGAAAATATTGAGGAAGGAATTGGTGCTTCAAAGCAATATATCAATTTTATCAAAATTATAAAATGGTTTATACACATATTTGCATCGATAAAATGGACGCACCGATATAGTGAAAGATATTTAAAATTATTTATGTAACAATGAAAAGACTCATTCTATGTAATGATCGATTTGGTGTGCCTTAATATATTCTTCTTATTTTCTCCTAATTTATTATTTAATAATCATATTTTATTTTTTATCCTATCGTTTCATAATAGCTCTACCCCTTAAGCTACTTTTTTTGTAGGTTTACTACTCAAATTATAGAACGACAGAGAACAATACAATTTATTCAAACATTATATTCATTAAAATAATACGGTACGATATAATACAACATAACACAATACAATACGACACAATGAAATACAATATGATACTCCCTCTGTCTCAATTTAATACTTTTAAATTTTAAAAAATGAAACAAGGTAAAACACAAATGAATGAGGTAACTATGACATTCAAAAACAATCAATTTGCTACAATGAAATATTGCAATTACAAAATGCAAGTATCATGAACATATGATATGATAAAAGAAAGCAAGTACAAAAAAGAATGATATGGTTTTCAACAAAAAATCAAAAGTTGCACACCCTCTTAGAAAATAGCATCACTAATGCACCAAAATACTGGAAAACTACTTCCTTTTGCAAGTATTACAGCAATGGGGGAAACAACTGAGGTTCCAAATATGTAATTTTGTTCAAATACTTAACCAGTAATCCACTTCCAAGCCCCGCCCGAGCCCTGTTTCTGGACAGATGAAGCGTCCATGTCACGATCCAATTTGGATTTCTCCTTTCGTAGAGCTTGAACTTCCTCCTCTATGGACTGCATAGACTCTAGTGTCTTTTGTAGCTCTGCTATTTGTGCCTGAAGATACCATGAAAAAGTCACAAACAAAACCACGAAATGCCTTTTAATATTGGTCGGATAGAAATGAGAGGAAAAACTAAATCATAAATTGATCATACTGCTCGTATATAGGATGTGCTTGGTGATAGATACTATAACGTTATGATTATGTTTCACTGGCTATCAACCTACCACGACCCTCATCCTTTAATCTTGAAACCAGCTATACGAAACTTACATAGGTGACCACTAACTGGTTTTAAATTGCGGCATGATTGATTGATTGCTAAAAATATAGGATAGGATCGAGGAATTAGAAATTAAGCTCAAAAAAAGTGGCGGAAGTAGTAACCTCCAGTTTAGCACATCTTGATCTCTCAGATATAAGTTGACCTTGAACTGACTGAAGCTCCTGCAATGAAGTGATGAACGTTAATAAATGACGATTACCATACCATCAATTTCTATCGACCATATTACTCTTCTGAGAGTACCTTAGACAAGTCGGCATGAGTAGTATTGACATCTTCGATTTTATTCCTGAGATCAGCATTTTCTGCTCTGATATCTGCAAGTGATGACTCCAACGCCTTTTTCTGTTCTCCCAGTGCACTAATTTCGGCTAACAGACTTTGCTGGGTGTTATCAACGTGAACTTCCTTAAAACTGGAATCTTCCCTCTCAGATAAGTACTTTTCTGGTTTAATCAAGGCATATGCAGCTCTAACAGAAGCTGCAGCTGCTTCAGCTGCTGGTGACTGAAGTATCTTGGGATGTAATACGTCCCTTGGTTTAGGCCTCATAACATATACCTACACGAAATGGAATGCAGTCATTTACGAAAGAAGGCTTCATAGGCCATCGTACAAAAAATTTAATATAAAGGCAGTAGGAGATTGTAATAAAAGGTATCAAGGGAAGGCAAATTCCCAGACAACCTAATCGCCAGACATAAACTAGCTACTGGACAAAAATGCAACTATGATGGCGGGATTATATCTAATGAAAATATGATAGGAGGGGTTACTTTCCTTCTTTCCCTCTCGAATAATAATTTATACGAGAAAATGAATTGGATCTGGAACTTATCGACATAATGAGAATCGATAGAATACATGATCCAATGCCTCAGTAATCCATTTATCACCCCAAAAGAAACTAAGGTTGTCGTAGAAAAGCGAATATAGGATTTCAGAAGATACCTCATTATTGTACTTCCCGTTGTATCCACCAAAAGCAACCAAGAAATTCTCACCATCAAGTGATGCTGAAGAGACACTCAGTCCCTGTTTCAAATATCATATCAGATAGAATTGTAAACAAGCCTAAAGATCAATAAAGAAAATCAAATACAAAACCTAAAATAAGATTATGAATACTAGGAAATCATACTGGCACAGGCAATGGCTACTACATGAACATATTTAACAGAGTTATCCTAAGCTAATGAAGTTTACAGAATTTTTTTCTATTTGATGAATTCTACCAGAATTAAGCAGGTGCTTCCTCAGAAAATACGAGCAATTCTAGATGAATGCACTACAACCGTATTCGTTTTAAATGCTTTTAATTCTATATCATTTGGTCATCCCATCTGGCAAACTAAAACTGTGGTGCCAGCGGGCTTTGCTAATCATTCAACAAACTTCCATTCACACCAACCTAAATTTCATATACTTATAAACATTATAAATCAAGAAGCTGAACAAATGAAGAGCAAAACACAGGCATACCAGCATTACAGATGCGAAGAAATGAAGAATCAAAGTCTATCTCAATAATGAAAAATAGCTAAAGTTGATGAGCATCTGTACAATTTAGAAAGTTTTGCATGTCAAAAAATTGGATCAAAGATAGAATAATAGAAGTTTCAGAGAATCCAACATGATGTAAGTCCATAAGATACCACTGCACTAAGGGCAAGATATACTTCCTAAAAATACGGGATATCAAATTTCCTGGAAGAAAGATAGTAAGCAGAATATAACCTCACTTGCGAGTGGATCTCTCCCCTTTACAGTTGCTAAAACTGACACTACAAGCTTCGACATATTTAACATAAGTGTTTCTGGCACACCTGCAAAAAAGAATAACAATGAAACATAGAAATAGACAAACAAAACAAAAAGAGGATTGTGCATCATGAACAAGAATGCCAGATGGTGTGATAGAAGAGGCTGCTTAAATGTTTCACTTACCGCTTTTGTTATCTCCACCACCAACAATATACCAGTTGTCACCTATAGTAACACCAGCATGGCCAGCTCTTGGACTAACCAGATCCCCCTGAAGTTGTGGTTGAGACCATTCCATCTGCCAACCAAGAAAAGAGATTTTCTAAATTTTACAATTCAACTGACTATAATTATTAATACTTAATACTACTTCTTTGAAGATCATTCACAGAGGAAAATGGCTCTATTATTGCGGATATTACACATTATTACCATCACAACTCCATCTGACCTAAAATGTTATATTAAACGATTTTTCATGAGTAGTATGCCTTACAAGATTGATAAGTAAATATTATGCCTTAACATAAAAAAAAAACAAGTAAAATATACCGTTTCCAAGTCAAGGACATGAAGATCGTTGAAAAAAATTGAATGAGAACATCCACCCAGAATCAGAAGGTAGCGATCGGCATGGAGTGCAGCTGTATGATCAAACCTAGGAGCTGGGGACGTCTGCCTATCAAACCACAATGAATTAATGCAAATGCATAATTAATGAAAAATAAATTTGGTCAGATACTTACATGGTCTCAACAGTACTCCAAGTCATTGTCTCTAGATCAAGAACACTAATATCATTTAGCAGACGTCTATGCTGGTCTTCTCCACCGAACATTATGAGTTTAGATCCAACAAGGGTGACAGATTGTCCACCTCGAGCTACCTGGAAGATATAATAGACAAGAAGCAACATTATAGCTCTCAAATAGAAAGAAGCAACATAATGGCCATCAGTAGTAATTGAGAGTGAGACACTTGTAGTCCAATTAAACACTAACAGGAGCATTTGAGTTCAAGAAGTGACCAACAAAAGAGGCTATGAATGGGAAAGAGTAAAAACTAAAAGGAGGATTAATTACCGGAAGTTTTCCAAAAGTCTCGATAACACCACATTCATATGATTGAAGATCAATGAACCGAACTACACAAGATACATTGAGAAGATTTAAAGTTAATATCATGAGCATCGGCCACCAGTTTTTAAAAGGTCTGAAGGATTACAAACCGGTTACTGTGTCAGAAACATCCTTTGAGTGACCAGCAAGAAATAGAAGTTTATTTTCCCACAAGATCTGCCAACAATGTTAAAGAGCAGAGCCAGAAAACGGGAAATAGAAAATACATCAGTGGGTTATTTGCTAGAACGAGCGAAATGAAAAGCGCTGACTCAATTCTCACCATATTGTGACCAGAGGTAGCTGGAAGAACTCCAGACTTCAACTTTATGGTTGACCATGTCAAACTTTTTAGATCAAAGACCTGTGGAAGTAGAATTAGTTGAAGAAGGAAAGAAAGAAAAGAACATAAGTGTACATGAAATAAAAAAAACTGTTCTAATACCAGCACAAAACTAGGAACAGTCGAACAAGAAAAAGTGATCAAAAGAATGACCAAATACCTGAATGTCAGACAGGTATCGTCCATTACGACTTCCACCGATGATATATAATTTCCCATCAACTGTGACAGCTGCATGCTACAGTGCAACAAAAAAGTGGCACAAGTAGTAATATCCAAAATACAATCAGAAGACCCGTGAAAGGTAAAAATGGTATATTGTGATAAAAAATCAGAATAGGCATGAATGCAATGCTTTAAAGCTTCAACGGGAAGCAACAAAAAAGCTAAGAATGGCATAACCAACACAAGATCTTGCACAATGTGATCATGTAGGTTAATATAAAATATAGAAGTAGGGGAACCTTGTAGCGAGCAGCTGGTGTCGGACCAGCGACAGACAGAGGAACCCATTGGTCATAGCTTAAACCCAAATACCAATTTTGACCATCAGATCCCATAGCAGTTTAATTTTGAGCTCAAGCAGCCTTGTCTGTTGGAAAGCACCAGAGGAATCAGTTGCAGGAATAACAGAGCACATAACATTAGACATTATGCATCATGAAATGGAAATATAGCACCAGAATTTGATGATAGATTGAATCATCTAGTTCCTGTTAGAAAGATCTTGGGGTAAAGGGTCGAATATGATCTAAGGTATGAAGCACACAGGCAAGCTTCTTTAACCAGGAGCAGAACCAACCCTTTGCTTGAGGGGCGCAGCTTATAGGAAATCCCGCTAACCAGTTAGCCATCATCTTTATTACCAATAATGGAACCGAAAATTGGATTTTATTTTAATGAACAGTACTTGATAAATTATTGTCTAGATTATTTTTTTTATAACCAAGAAATCCGTCAGTGATCCGCCCTTTGGATCAGTCACAGCCTTCTAAACTCGGTGGATAATGGGTCCCCCCCCCCACCCTTCTCCACTTAAATACCGGGCATGGCCACAAATCCTCCACCTTTTGCCATTCGAGCTAGGCGTTGGGGGCAATTAATTTTTAGATTTTGTTAGCTCTATAGTTTAGAAAGAGGCTACAATTTTTTTTGTGAGCTTAACTGATCTATCCTTGTATTGCATCTTCTTGATGCCTTTGTATGAATCTACTTACTTCATAAAAAAAAAAAATGTTTAGAATGGTATGATTAATAAACAGAGGCACACATTGCGTACACACAGATCAGTTCCTTTACATCAGTGTAGGAAACTGAGAAAATCTATCGCTGTACAACAGCTTCCATTGAATACTCAATATTCAACACAAGCTTTTCACATCAAGACTGGCACCAAATATACGACAATGCAATGTAAAAACAAGAACTGAAATCTTTGCATGGAAGACTATCAGAAAAAAAAAAGGGGGGCAACACCTAGAAATGCTGACTTGCATATCAACCCAGTTGACAAAATCATCAAACTAATCAAATTATACGAATACAGCAACTTTTCACTTATAAACCACACTGCTTTTCAGTGGAATTAATCTCATCATAGGCATTTATACTCTAAAACCTACATACATGTATGTGTGAATCTCAACTAATAATTAGATACAAGCAGATCACTACTTCACAAGCTTCTCAGTTATCCTGTAAACTCTACAATTGACTAATCTCTCACTTCGCTCATTTCCCATCAAAAGTTACATCGATACATAGAAAAAAATGCTAGTACACCGAGAATGCTGATTTGCACATCAATACAGTTGATAAAAATCATCAGACTGGTTAGAATTAAAGGAATACAGCAAATTTTCACGTATAAATCAAATGGATTTCAGTGACAATTCAGCATAATTTGATACAAATCTGCAAAGAAATGATTGAATTAAACAAGGAAAAGGAAACTTACAAGAAATGGAGATTCGGATCTGTAACTGAACTGAGATCGGACGGCAGAAATTCGTCCGATCTCCGGCGAACAATGTGACCAACTGAACGGAAAATAGCTAAAAAGTTCGTCGGTGTACTCGTCCTAATGAGATCTTGTGAGAACGTCTCGATTTCCCTTTTATTTGGTGTCTTAAATTAAATTTAAAAAAATAATAAATGAATTTTAATAAAAACAAATATAATTTCCATAAGTATTTTTTTTAAAAAATAATCATCAATTTATTTTTAAAGTATTTGTTTACAATATTTGGTAAATAAATATGGATTTTTTTAGTGTCATAATAGGTAGGTAATTGTAATACATAATGAGATGGGACATATAGATAGTAAGGATTATAAAGTTTTAATATCAATAATTTTCATCGTAACTTAATCTATAATCATCGATCCTCACTATTAATTATCTCAATCGCTATAATTATAATTATTACGAATATTGTTAATTACTAATTTTCATTAACAATCATCATTATTGTCGATCACTTCTGTCAATCGCTACTAAACCTATCATTTCTATCATTAAAATTATATTTCATTGTTATGTGTTACCAGTTACCATTATCGTTACATATGTCATACTAATAGCTACAAGGTTCACTTACCATTGTAATCAATCTTTATTACCAACTGACTCGATCATCACAATAGCATTGTTACCATGTCATCATTAACCATTACACGTTTTATTTGTTATCTTCATTAACTACTAACATCAATCAATAATTCACCACACATTATAAAAAAAATATTATAAATCGAGGAAGATGAAGTCTACTTTTAAAGGGAAAGAAATAGCGAGAGAGATTAGAGTTATCAAGTGCTATAATGAGTATAGAAAAGGGATAAGTACGATTTTGAACCATTCAGTCATTTAATTTATAGAGAATATATTAAAATTGTAATTTGAATACACGTTATATATGTAGAATAGTAATTGACAAAATTCGTGATTTATATCTAGATTTTATCAGAGATATACACATATTTGTAATATATATATATATATATATACACACACTTAATGTATGGTATCTTTATATTGTACTTTAACGATATTAATAAATTAATTAACAGAAGGATTAAGGATATATATCCCACATAAATTTATTTTCTTGGTGTCAACATTTATTCTTCGAGATAATTAATCAAATGGGCCAATTTTTTTGGAAAATCTAACCTGTTATACATAGTTAATGTGGCCCAACCTTTAGTAAAGTCTTAATTATACAGTCATTTGTACATGTTGTCACTTTTAGACAAATTATTATTTAGAAAAATAGCCAGTTTTATAACGTATTTAAAGTCTAACCACCAAATTTGAAATTTACTTGAAATTTTAAATTTTTTAAATTAGAACTTCAAAACTTTTCATCTGAAATCAGGATTCACTAGTTTGAAAAATTTTAGAGTTTTGAATTGAAGTTGATCGATGTAGTTTCAAATTAGTTATCATGTTTCTCTGAGCTTTCACGTTCTTAAGAAAATATTAATCAAGAGATTTTTAACTATTTACCTTTATTTGTGTCTTAAGATATAAAATCTCTCCTCGTTATATATATATATATATATATATATATATATGTCATCTCCCTGTAATTTAAGTCTTTAATGGTCTTCAAAAGTAATTACTACTGGGAGTAAAATGAAAAAATTTAAGAATTTTGTCTTGAGTTTAGACAGAATATTTTTTTTAAAAAAAGGATGATTGATGATTTGAGATGGAGAATGCAATAATTTCTCAAATACTTATCGAAAATCAAATTGTTTGACTTTCATACTTCAAAATTCAAATAAATTCATATAAATTAAAACATAGAAAATAATAAAATTTAAGTTCTACACATGATTGATATAAAAATAAATCATCAAAATAACTTACTCATAATCTTTTACAT